>NC_083583.1:32686999-32911999 GCF_027579695.1 Neoarius graeffei | reverse complement strand
TGGTGTGTCTCTGCCTCATGAGTGGCCAAAAACAACTTGTGAAGCTCAGCTGTGCATGACACGACTGGTCAAAGCATATTTTATTATAAACTTATTTAATGCGTTTCAGGGTTTTGAGTTTTACCTTAAGCACATGTTCAGCAAGATCATTTTAAAGATGGAAAGTAACTTAAACCAAGACAAGTGTGCCTTTACTTTATTGTTAGCAAAAAGTACAGAGATATTTGACTGGAAACTGTCACACCATGTTTCAATGCAACAACAACAACAAGAAAAAAAGATCCATATAGTGCATTACATAGGATTACCTCCAGCCCCACTAGTCAAGGCCCTTGCAAAATGCAAAAGAAGCTGAAAGCCATGATCACATTCATTGACTCATAACATTTTCCAGTAATAGAAACCATTTTATCGCTTTTCTCTCGTATCCCTCCTGACTGCAATAAGTGTACACTTTTTTCTGCTCAGATTTCCCACTTCCTATTTCCATTGACGTGATACGCTATGCAGTCCTTAGGAGGAACAACTGCCAATTTGGGTGTGTTATAGGCCAAGTTTACATTAGACCGTATCTGTCTCGTTTTCTTCACGGATGCACTGTCCGTTTACATTAAAACGCCTGGAAACGGGAATCCGCCAGGGTCCACGTATTCAATCCAGATCGTGTCTGATCCGGTGCTGTGTAAACATTGAGAATACGCGGATACGCTGTGCTGAGCTCTAGCTGGCGTCGTCATTGGACAATGTCACTGTGACATCCACCTTCCTGATTCGCTGACGTTGGTCATGTGACACGACTGCTGAAAAACAGCGCGGACTTCCGCCTTGTATCACCTTTCATTAAAGAGTATAAAAGTATGAAAATACTGCAAATACTGATGCAAATACTGCCCATTGTGTAGTTATGATGGTCTTTAGGCTTGCCATCCTTCCACTTGCAAGTGGTAAGTGACTTGCGCACAGCGGCTCAGTCCCGAATCACTGCTCGTGCACTTCACTCGCGTGCTCTGTGAGCTGCGCAGGGCCGGAGTGCGCACCCTCCAGAGGGCACTCGCTGTTCAGGGCGGAGTGATTTGGAGCACAGCCGCTGAGGAGGAAGCGATGAGCCGCACTGACACATTTCAACTTACGTGCTGAATTAGTCATGTGATTAGCGTATCCGTGTATTGGCGTTGCTGTGTGCACGCGAATAGTGTATTGGCGTTGCTGTGTGCACGCTAATCGTTTTTAAAAACGTTAATCTGATGATCCGCTGATACGGTCTAATGTAAACCCCACCTTAGGTGTGATAGCTGATTTGTTGAAGCTAGCACACAATAGATGGTGATAGACAGATGGTTCATCCAATCGCCTGCTAAGTATTTTTTTGAAAGTGCCAGAAAACAAGGATCTGATGGCATCAGGCCCTAGCAGGAGACAGGAGACACATAAAGCTGTAAGTAGCTGTACATTATTCTGCTTATTACATGGCTACTTATAGCGTAACATACTTATTGTGTAGCTATTTGCCTGATGTTATTTCTTTATAGAGGATGTTGTGGAAGAGACATTTTGCTCTATTGATGCATGTTATGCTTAACTGTAACTAGTTAGCTAATCTTACTGTTAATCTAATCATTAGCCAATCCAGCACACTTGGTCTTTAGCAGAGTATGGTAAGAGGGAGGGGGAGAGAGGAGAGAGGAGAAGGGTGGGGTGGCTGAAACAATCATTCAGCAGTGTTCTGTTATGCAGGAGCCTAGGCACCTCTCATCAGTTTGAAAGTGGCCAATCAGAATGTCCGTTTATACCAGAACAAGAGTACTAATGGCTAAAATAGGAGTCGATCACATAAGCAGAACCAGAAACAGCCATGTTTGTGAGGGAATGTCTATACTGGAAGTGGGTTTTGTACAGGTGCTACATGTGAAAACAACCATCACACAAGGAATATTTTGTTTTTAAGCGAAAAGTAACTGTGCAGTCTCTTAGAAGACATTTGTGGCTTTGACTATTCGGGCATGTTTTTGAAAAAAACCCTTTTTTTGTGATCTCTATGAGTTCAAGAAGACAACGCTTGTATCTTATGGGGAAAACACATATTGTACAATTAAATGAGTAGACAAATACACTACTATTATGTCCTCAGTTAACAAGAAGACAGAGTCATCTATATCCCCCGCCCTATATACCAACACCAAGTTTCAAGATATTATTTGTCACATTTTTCAAGTTCTGCTGCAGGAAACCAACCCTACCTCTTTACACTGACCTCAGCAGCCCATGGCATAAGCCCACCAGACCTTTAGTCCAGGTGAGCTAAAAATTAAAATTTCTCACATTTCTTAGTATCAAAAGGCACATATACATTACTTAATCAACACATATACCAACTTTCAAGACCATACCACTCATAGTTTTCAAGTTCTCCTCCAGAAACAAAGCCTACCCCTAATACTAACCTGAGAGACTAAGTCTGAAATTTTTTCCATGGAAACATGAAAAATTTAAATTTCTCAAACTTCTTACTATGAAAAGGCACATCTACATCACCTTGTTAACATGTATACCAAGTTTCAAATCCGTATCATGAATAGTTTTGGATATATGCTCCGGAAACGAACATTGCTCTTAGAAACTAAGTCAAAATCTATTTTTTATGTAAAAATTTGAAAAATACTTTTTTTTCAAAAATTCAAAATAGAGGGGCGGCACAGTGGTGTAGTGGTTAGCGCTGTCGCCTCACAGCAAGAAGGTCCGTGTTCGAGCCCCGTGGCCAGCAAGGGCCTTTCTGTGCGGAGTTTGCATGTTCTCCCCATGTCCGCGTGGGTTTCCTCCGGGTGCTCCGGTTTCCCCCACAGTCCAAAGACATGCAGGTTAGGTTAACTGGTGACTCTAAATTGACCATAGGTGTGAATGGTTGTCTGTGTCTATGTGTCAGCCCTGTGATGACCTGGTGACTTGTCCAGGGTGTACCCCGCCTTTCGCCCGTAGTCAGCTGGGATAGGCTCCAGCTTGCCTGCGACCCTGTAGAACAGGATAAAGTGGCTACAGATAATGAGATGAGATGAAGTTCAAAATAGGAAAAGGTATCAGTTCTAATGTTGCTTGATATGTATACAAAGTTTCATGAAGATGTCTTCAGTAGTTTTAAAGATATGGCCCGGAAACAAAAATGTGATCGGACGGACAGCCAGACGGAACCTGTTTCTATATCCCCCGCCAAACTTTGTTTGGGCAGGGGATAATTACCCAATCTTATCATTTAGTTCTTTGGGTAAAAAATGATTTTTTTTTTTAACAGCAAAACACTAGACATTCTGCCAATGAAAACATGTTTAAATGGACAATTTATATGACCATGCATGATTCAAATGCACATTTAATGCATGTGAGTTTTTTTCTTTGATTGTTTTCTAGTGAACAGTAGGATACAGCTGTATGACATTAGGTGTGTTTGTAGCTGTATTAGTGCTTATGAAGTCGGTCCCATTTTTATGATTATGGGTTATTTAGTTTTGTTGTTAGATTAAAGGAACTGAGATATCCTCGTTCCAGGATCGGCAGTGATCCCACTAGAGGGCGCTTCTGCATCAAGAGGACGTACTTGATACCAAAGTTAGACAATTTTGAAATCTGAATCACGCAAGCCTTTTTTGCTTATTTGTCTATTTGTTGCTTCTTAAGGTTGTGAAGAAGAAAACTCTGAGAAGCTTCTGTGCACAGCAATATAACTCCTGCTTTTCTTGTATTTCTCACAAAGGGATAGGGTAGGATAGGAGAAACAGGTCAGAATTCAGTGAGCTCCAAATAAGAGGATGATCTGTTTCTGATGAGACAAAGAATGACTTTTTCCTTTTCCAGCTGAGAGTATGCTGTAGTATTTTGGCTGCTGCTTCTCACTGGAGGTTTTTATTTTTCTTTTGTTTTTCTTTTTGTGCTTGTGTGGTTTGATGTTTGTTCTTTGTTTAAAAGCTTTGTCCACCAGTTGTGGCATGGCTCTGGACCCAGTTTTGGGCGTCAGTTCCCTTCAGGCCTTGGTCCGCCATGGGTGATGCCTGTGCTGCTCATTGTAGACTGCAGTGAGCTCATTGCTCTCTTTGATGTCAGGGTTGTCCAGTGCTTTTGTGCTTGGTGTGGTGTTCCAAGCGACGTTGCCTGGTGGCATCATGACGGCTGTGCAAGCAGTGTGGGACATACCCAAGACTGTTGTCAGCAACAAAATGATCCTCTGGGTTTGCTCAATACACTTACTGTTAGGTAAATTGAAGAAAACACTGTTGACTGCAACTAGGATATACAAAACATAATGATGATCGCTAATTAGCAAGTAGGCATTATTTTTATACACAGTGAGAGCAGAATTGTGAAAAAACATCTGGAACATCAATATTTATTTCAGTTGTGTTGCTAAATTGATAAGAAAAATAAAAACAAAATTATACTATAATTACAATTTCCATTGACCGCTAAAACAAATAAATTACACTAGATTGGAAAACATCGACATTATGTCATAATTTGTGCTCTGAAATTTATGAAAAAAAATCCTTTTATGAAGGCAGTTGTGTGATAATTTACGCAGAGAAAAATACAATTATATTTTATAGATGAAAACACAGTTGAAAGTTGCGGTAGCTTTCATTACTTCTTAGCTACCTTAGCTTCATAGTTCCAGTGCACAACTAAAGAAATAAACTTTTGACATGGTGTATGTCCTGATGACTGATTGACTATGCTTAGACATCCTATTTTCACTGAATGATCACTTTAAAACCAAGGTCCAGTCCTTTTCTCACGCTTATACACACTGGTTAACATAGCGAGCTACTGGCAGTGAACAAACAGTATTAGCTGTAATGTTAGCAAAGCTCTCATTGATATGTTTTTTGGTAAAACATTAAATCCAGACAGAAAGTGTTGGAATAGACAAACAGAGCTGATTCGCACACTCAGGGATTTTTATATCCATTAATAAAACTCCGAGCGACTTGCCTTCTGGCAATGCACTAAGAATTTATTTCAAAATAAAGGTCATTTATGAGGTGAGTTCCACCACTAAACACTGCGCAACTTATTCTCATTATTCAACGAATTCATTCAGTTTGTTTTTATGTTAAAGTAAATTAGTTAATTCCATTTGAATTCGCAAACTATTTATTGATTATTTTATTGAGTAAATTTACCAGCTAAAGCTGACAAGAAATTAAAAAAAGAGAATGGCTCATTATTAAGAGTCAATTAATTCCAGCTTATTTATCTGTCTGTCTGTCTTCTGTTTGTCTGTCTATAAAACAAAAGCTTTTATTTTTCTCATAGGCTATCTGTCTGTCTGTTTATAAAACTCATCTCATTATCTCTAGCCGCTTTATCCTGTTCTACAGGGTTGCAGGCAAGCTGGAGTCTATCCCAGCTGACTACGGGTGAAAGGCGGGGTACACCCTGAACAAGTCGCCAGGTCATCACAGGGCTGACGCATAGACACAGACAACCATTCACACTCACATTCACACCTACGGTCAATTTAGAGTCACCAGTTAACCTAACCTGCATGTCTTTGGACTGTGGGGGAAACCGGAGCACCCGGAGGAAACCCACACAGACACGGGGAGAACATGCAAACTCCGCACAGAAAGGCCCTCGCCGGCCACGGGGCTCGAACCCAGACCTTCTTGCTGTGAGGCGATAGCGCTAACCACTACACCACCGTGCTGCCCCTGTTTATGAAACTAAAACTTTTAGTTTTTATTTTGTCATAGGCTATCTGTCTGTCTGTCTGTCTCTCCCACACACTGTCTGTCTGTCTGTCTGTCTGTCTGTCACTCTCTCTCTCGCCCCCCACACACACTCTCTGTCTGTCTGCCTGTCTGTCTGTTTTTTTCAATTTATTTAAACTCACACGTAGTAACTCTGTCTGTCTGTCTGTCTCTCCCCCCACTCTCTCTCTCTCTCTCTCTCTCTGTCTCTTTCTTTCTGAAATGGATCCAGATTCTCATAGACTCTTTGGCTCCCCATAATCAGGGGTTCGGGGTTCAGAGGTCATGTAGTTCTCTGATAGATAGCAGAACTACACTAGGGTCACACACACACACACACACACACACACACACACACACACACACACACACACACACACACACACTGCTCCCTCCATTATGTACAAATTGTTCTGCCGAGAAAGACAGGATCCAGCCGTCCTGCGTCCTCTTTATCTTTCCTTTCTGCCGCTCCCTTGCTCCCTCCTGCATATTTTCTCTTTTTCTCTCTTGTGAATAATCTTACATTTCCCACTCGCTCACCCACATGCACACAAATGTTCTGTAAATTTTTCCCATATGGTTCTGTTTATTCCAGAAAAATCCTTCTCGCTGTGTTAAAATGATCTGATTGGATTCAATTTGGTCGTATTTATTTGGACGGGATATCTGCAACACAAGGTTAAAAGCGTGTGATCCTGAGGTTTAGCCACACAATGATTGCTAATAATTAGAGCCATTTGATAAAAAGGAACTAAAGCCAAACCTTTTCAGCCTGGGATAAAAATGGATCATTTTAATATTCAGCCCAGGGGCACAGGGGTTAAATATATTCATGTTAATCTCTCCGACAATTTTTTTTTACGAACATTCATACAAAAACACAAATTAACCTTCCAAAGGAGACAGCTAGAATGTTGTGGATTTGGATTTCAGCCTCATAACCAATATCTGAACTTTATCATTTCTGAAACGTTGCTAGAATCAGGAGAACTGTCTCCAGAAACATCTTACTTTTGTAACATCTTACTAGTTTGTACTGTCACATCACCCTACTGAAAAAAAATCTCTTATTTAGACTATAAACTTATGTTTACTCTAGAAAGGTGTATTGCGTACTTGTGTATCTGGGTGTATTGTGTAGTTGTGTATCTGGGTGTATTGTGTAGTTGTGTATCTAGGTGTATTGTGTAGTTGTGTATCTAGGTGTATTGTGTAGTTGCGTATCTAGGTGTATTGTGTAGTTGTGTATCTGGGTGTATTGTGTAGTTGTGTATCTGGGTGTATTGTGTAGTTGTGTATCTAGGTGTATTGTGTAGTTGCGTATCTAGGTGTATTGTGTAGTTGCGTATCTAGGTGTATTGTGTAGTTGTGTATCTAGGTGTATTGTGTAGTTGTGTATCTAGGTGTATTGTGTAGTTGTGTATCTAGGTGTATTGTGTAGTTGCGTATCTAGGTGTATTGTGTAGTTGCGTATCTAGGTGTATTGTGCAGTTGTGTATCTAGGTGTATTGTGCAGTTGCGTATCTAGGTGTATTGTGTAGTTGCGTATATAGGTGTATTGTGTAGTTGTGTATCTAAGTGTATTGTGCAGTTGTGTATCTAGGTGTATTGTGTAGTTGCGTATCTAGGTGTATTGTGTAGTTGTGTATCTAAGTGTATTGTGCAGTTGTGTATCTAGGTGTATTGTGCAGTTGTGTATCTAGGTGTATTGTGTAGTTGTGTATCTAGGTGTATTGTGTAGTTGTGTATCTAGGTGTATTGTGCAGTTGTGTATCTAGGTGTATTGTGTAGTTGCATATCTAGGTGTATTGTGTAGTTGTGTATCTAGGTGTATTGTGTAGTTGTGTATCTAAGTGTATTGTGCAGTTGTGTATCTAGGTGTATTGTGCAGGTGTGTATCTAGGTGTATTGTGTAGTTGCGTATCTAGGTGTATTGTGTAGTTGTGTATCTACCGTAGGTGTATTGTGCAGTTGTGTATCTAGGTGTATTGTGTAGTTGCGTATCTAGGTGTATTGTGTAGTTGTGTATCTAAGTGTATTGTGCAGTTGTGTATCTAGGTGTATTGTGCAGTTGTGTATCTAGGTGTATTGTGTAGTTGCGTATCTAGGTGTATTGTGTAGTTGTGTATCTAGGTGTATTGTGTAGTTGTGTATCTAGGTGTATTGTGCAGTTGTGTATCTAGGTGTATTGTGTAGTTGTGTTGCAGTGTGTCCTTCCCTGCTCTGCTGTATGACTGAATGGGTGACATGAGGATTCTCTTCTTCCTCTAACATGCATCAAGAGCTGTAGGTGGAGCTGTAGTGTTTCTGATATCTCTCTCTCTCTCTCTCTCTCTCTCTCTCTCTCTCTCTCTCACACACACACACACACACACACACACACACACACACACACACTATTCCTTCTCCATTCACCATTCACCCTGCTCACTAAGATACCACACACACACACACACACACACACACACACACACACACACACAGAGTCCTGTGCAAAACTCAGGCACATGCAAAGAAATACTGGAGAGCAAAAATGCCTTCAGAGTAATAAAATTAAATGTTTCTACATTAAAAAATTACTATAACAGCAGTAAACAGTAAAAAGACAATATTTGGTGTGACGACCCTTTGCTTAAAAAAAAGTAACTACCAGTTAGTGCAGTTTTATGAGGAAATGAGCTGTAAGTTTCACTGAACATCTTACAGAACCACAGTTCTTTTGAAGAGTTTGACTTTCACACTTGCTTCTTAAATTTGCAGTAAAACCCAGCAGCCTTCGTTATGTTTTTGTCTGTAAAGTGTCTCTAAATATAATAGCCTTCTTTCTTTACTGACATACAAACATTCTGTCATGTTTAACTTTTTTTTCAAGAAAACTAATGTTTGGAAACATAAACATCTAAAATGTTTTTGTACTGACTTGATAATGTAGAAGTCATAAAATTATATCTACGGTATAAATTTACCACCTCAATCTCCTAAAACTGTGGAGAGAGGGGGCTCCTGTGGCTCTGGCAATGGTGGTCCCTGAGAGGGTGGAGCTGGGACAGGAGGTAAATCTAAAAAGTGCAACTCAGTTCACCCTGGTCCCCTATGAAGACCACCTATCACCATCCCAGAGAGCACAGATTGTCAGGTTGTAGGAGGAATGTGTTTTTGCCCCTGCCCAGTCACACTAATCTCATAGAGCACTACATTAAGACACTTCCAGGGGTGGTGGTGTGCAGTCACCCATATTGGCTCCCCAAATACAAAAAAATGTGGTTCGGGATGAACTCGTTGCTATGCTTGACACAGGGGTAATTGAGGAGTCGCACAGTGACTGGAGCAGCCCGGCGGTTTTGGTCCCCAAAACTGAAGGGTCAGTCCAGTTCTGTGTAGACTTTAGAAAAGTCAACATGGTATCTAAATTTGACACATATCCGATGTCTCGCATTGATGAACTGCTGCTGTTAGACGCAGCTCACTTTTATTTGGCACTGGATCTGACTAAGGGATATTGGCAGATATCCTTGACACCATTATTCTGTGAAAAAATGGCCTTTTCCATTCCATTTGGGTTACACCAGGTTGTCACCCTTCCATTTGGGTTGTTTGGAGCCCCAGCGACATTTCAGCATATCATGGACAGACTCCTCTACTCACACAGTGTGTATACCACTGCCTATTTAGATGACATCATTATTTACACTCATGATTGGCAGCAGCATTTACAACATCAAAGGGCTGTCCTGAGATCACTGAGAAGTGTGAGACTCACAGCCAACCCATGGTAATGTGCAGTTGGGTGAGTGGAAGTATGGTATATGGGCTTGTCTGTGAAGGTTCTCAGTCATCCAGGTCAATGTAAACTGTATGTGCTAAAGAAGGCAACTGGACTTGCTTGAAATTCTTGAAGACATTTCACTTCTCATCTGAAAGGCTTCTTCAGTTCTGTCTGACTAGTGGGGAGTTCCAGGTATTTATTGTCTAGTGGACCAAAAGCAACCCTAAGGAAAGACATCAATGACTCTCCTTGGGTTTGTTGTTGGTCCACTAGATGATAAATACCTGGAACTCCCCACTAGTCAGACAGAACTGAAGAAGCCTTTCAGATGAGAAGTGAAACGTCTTCAAGAACTTCAAGCAAGTCCAGTTGCCTTCTTTAGTACCTATGGTATATGGGCTTCCACTTGGGTCATGGGCAGGTACGTCCCCAAATTGTGCATCCTGTACATCAGCTGCAAGCTCTTTGTGCAAGAAATGAAGTACAGCATGATTGAGAAGGAGTGTCTTACCATCAAATGGGCAGTCCTCATTCTCCTGTACTACCTGCTAGGATGCTCTTTCATGCTCTGTTCCGACCATGCCCTGCTCCAGTGGCTCCACTGCATGAAGGTTGCCAATGCACAAATAACTCGTTGGTAGCTAGCTCTTCAGCCCTTTCAGTTTGAGGTGGTCCACAGGCTGGGGGTGCAAATGGTGGTGATGGATTACCTCTCCTGTCAGGGGGAGGACTCAGCTACAGGCTAGATGGCTCCTGGCCTGAGTCGGGTGGTGGGGGTATGTGGCAGCAGGGGTGTGGTCGAGCATCAATTGTGGACAGCAAGCAGTCAGGTAGAACTGGCAGATAACACGTGATGAGTTTCACCAGTGTTTGATTACTGACATTTTACACTTGTGTGTTTTTCTGTGTTCTTGCAGAGCAAAGCCAGTTATCAGAGAGGGAGAGAGAGAGAGAGAGAGCTGAGCTACTCAGTGCCGTGTTGTCTATGTGTGAGTGTGCATGTGAGTTAAATTAAATTAAAGGTAGACTGGCTTTCCGATTTTTCAAGTGTAGGTCATAAAAAGAATTTTCCCTGACACCCAATTATTTTTGTTTCATGGACCGAAAGCTACTGAATTCGAATAATGGACTTCCAATTTTATTCGTTTTTTTAAGAATAGAACAATTAATGAATTTACAGGCACGTGGCCTTAAATTCTCCGCTATTTTTTCCTGCTTCACCATGACCCAATTCAAGATACTATGTCATGCATCACATGGTGGGCTTTCCCCATTCGCGCAAGTCATTGTGGAATACAAATTTGAAACAGGAGAGAAAAATGGAGGACATGAGTGCATGAATGAAAAGTGAAAGACCGACTACAGTAATGGAAAGCGATAAGAAAAGACATTATGTTGTAAAGGAAAGAAAACGCAGGACCAACCTAATAAATATCAGTGGTCAGTGAGCACCTCGGTGTGATCAGCTGTTCGTTTAGCGACAGAATGATGTAACTGTCAGTGCACGGTCAAAGGTAAACCTGTAGATGGCAGTAATACAACACTGTGGGCGCCAGCTGCCGTAAAACCCAAAAGAAGAAGAAGAAGAAGAAGAAGGTAAACCTGCGCATGTGCACACGGACTTCCTCTGTCTGTTTGACTGCACGAAGCGAACGATTTCATGCACATTATTTGCTCAGGAATCCCCTCAAATTAAATAACTTCCCAGTCACAGAATGGCCTGATATTTTGGGAGATATTACAGAAATAAACATATATCACAATGACCAAATTTCAGAGGGAATTAAATTTCACTGATTTTATGAAATTGAAAGGCCATCTCGCTTTAAAGTCACTGAAAAGCAAAGAGGAAAGAAAAATTAAAATGCACTTTGAGTTGTCAAGCCTGTCTCCCATTTCTTCATTCTCTCATGTTTGAGGTTGTTACAACAGGGTTTAAAATGAGATGGAGCTGGGCTGTGTTATATGTTGCCCTGTTAGACAGACTTTTAAAACTTTTCGGCACTCAGAAGTGTGCAAATATGAATGAGTAAACTGCTGCTGTACAACCCCGATTCCAAAAAAGTTGGGACAAAGTACAAATTGTAAATAAAAACGGAATGCAATAATTTACAAATCTCAAAAACTGATACTGTATTCACAATAGAACATAGACAACATATCAAATGTCAAAAGTGAGACATTTTGAAATTTCATGCCAAATATTGGCTCATTTGAAATTTCATGACAGCAACACGTCTCAAAAAAATTAGGAAAGGGGCAATAAGAGGCTGGAAAAGTTAAAGGTACAAAAAAGGAACAGCTGGAGGACCAAATTGCAACTCATTAGGTCAATTGGCAATAGGTCATTAACATGACTGGGTATAAAAAGAGCATCTTGGAGTGGCAGCGGCTCTCAGAAGTAAAGATGGGAAGAGGATCACCAATCCCCCTAATTCTGCACCGACAAATAGTGGAGCAATATCAGAAAGGAGTTCAACAGTGTAAAATTGCAAAGAGTTTGAACATATCATCATCTACAGTGCATAATATCATCAAAAGATTCAGAAAATCTGGAAGAATCTCTGTGCGTAAGGGTCAAGGCTGGAAAACCATACTGGGTGCCCGTGATCTTCAGGCCCTTAGACGGCACTGCATCACATACAGGCATGCTTCTGTATTGGAAATCACAAAATGGGCTCAGGAATATTTCCAGAGAACATTATTTGTGAACACAATTCACCGTGCCATCCGCCGTTGCCAGCTAAAACTCTATAGTTCAAAGAAGAAGCCGTATCTAAACATGATCCAGAAGCGGAGACGTCTTCTCTGGGCCAAGGCTCATTTAAAATGGACTGTGGCAAAGTGGAAAACTGTTCTGTGGTCAGACGAATCAAAATTTGAAGTTCTTTATGGAAATCAGGGACGCCGTGTCATTCGGACTAAAGAGGAGAAGGACGACCCAAGTTGTTATCAGCGCTCAGTTCAGAAGCCTGCATCTCTGATGGTATGGGGTTGCATTAGTGCATGTGGCATGGGCAGCTTACACATCTGGAAAGACACCATCAATGCTGAAAGGTATATCCAGGTTCTAGAGCAACATATGCTCCCATCCAGACGACATCTCTTTCAGGGAAGACCCTGCATTTTCCAACATGACAATGCCAAACCACATACTGCATCAATTACAGCATCATGGCTGCGTAGAAGAAGGGTCCGGGTACTGAACTGGCCAGCCTGCAGTCCAGATCTTTCACCCATAGAAACCATTTGGCGCATCATAAAACGGAAGATACAACAAAAAAGACCTAAGACAGTTGAGCAACTAGAATCCTTCATTAGACAAGAATGGGTTTACATTCCTATCCCTAAACTTGAGCAACTTGTCTCCTCAGTCCCCAGACGTTTACGGACTGTTGTAAAGAGAAAAGGGGATGTCTCACAGTGGTAAACATGGCCTTGTCCCAACTTTTTTGAGATGTGTTGCTGTCATGAAATTTAAAAATCACCTAATTTTTCTCTTTAAATGATAAATTTTCTCAGTTTAAACATTTGATATGTCATCTATGTTCTATTCTGAATAAAATATGGAATTTTGAAACTTCCACATCATTGCATTCCATTTTTATTTACAATTTGTACTTTGTCCCAACTTTTTTGGAATCGGGGTTATATATAGACAGGATTTAATCTAACTAATGTTAATGAGCTCGTTTAGTGTGAAATTTTCACAGTAATGAACACGCACAAGTAAATTCTGTCCTGCATAATGAGCGCAGGAGATCAGCAGGTTATTTAGGCAAGAAAGATGGACATAAACTCTCTTTTGATCTTATTTAGGAGAAGAACTGCACACACACACACACACACACACACACACACACACACACACACACACTGTTTTTGTTGGTTTAGCCTTTAATTCTATTCAGAAAAGACAGAAGAAAAAATGATATGAGAAAGGGACAGAAATACAGATAGCTAGATAGGTAGGTAGATAGAGAGACAGTTCAGTGAGCTCTAATTTGTCTCTGGAGAAGCGTGTGTGTCCGTGACCTGCTGTCCCTTGAGAGAGAGAGAGAGAGAGCAAATGTGTGAAGCTCACACACATCACCTGAAACTGTATTAACCCCTGGACAAGCTCTATATTGCTTTTGAATAATTAACCCCAACACACACACACACACACACACACACACACACACACACACACACACACACACACACACAGTGTGATAAAAACATGCTCCATTATTAAAGTGTGATGCGTTCCATTTTAATCTGAATTATTCAGAAAGAAAACCAGAGTGAACACAACAGCTACCGTGATATTCACATATAGTTATTTATGGATAAGAAAGAAAATAAAAGAAAAAAACAGTTAAATTAATATTTGAGATGTTTTATATCCTGTGTAACATGGCTTTTCCTAGGTTGCTTTTAAAAGTTAACTTCGGGTCGTGGAAGAAGAGAAAACAAGGGGACAGCTTTTCTGCTCACTCGATTCACTTTAATGTCCACCACAAGTCCAAGTCTAGTCTTGAGTTTCCAGTGTTCAAGTCCAAGTCAAGTCCAAGTCATTAAAAAAAATTGAGTCCACTATTGATCCAAGTCGAGTCCGAGAACAAGACTCCAACTGCACCATTTGACGGTGGCTGTTGCTGCCTTTATGTGAAAGCATCTCTGCTACTGTGTTGGACTAACGTTACTGCTTGACTGCCCCATTTTAGTTAATAGGCTACAGATAAAAAGCTTGTTCATTGCTCACCAAGCCCTGCCCACTATCAATAGGGCAAATAACATGCGAGAGGGTTAACACTAGCTAGTTCATCGCTCAGCAAGCCTCGCTATCAACAGAGCAATGAACACAGCGTGTCACTTCCTTCTCTGAGTGGAGTCTTACCAAATAACGATTGAAGTTCGAGGTCGTCCCCATTGTCTCCTCGATAGTTCTTCTACATATGGAACACATAGCAGTGTATTTTTTCCCACTGTACGAGAAGTCTGTATAAGCAAAGCAGCCAATTCTAGGGGCTTCTCTCCAGGCATTTTACCGCCATTAATGTTAGTTTGTTCCTGAACATGTGGGTTCTCTTGCATGAAATTAGTATACAAATTAATGTAGATATAAATATCTTATGGCAAATTATTATGGCATGTTGCAAAAAATAAAGAAAAAAATCAGAGTCCTTGTCTCTAATTTACAAGTCTGAATGCAGTTAATGCATGAGTCTGAGTCCAAGTAATCAGTGCTCAAGTCAAAGTCAAGTCACAAGTTCTTAAAATTAGGGCATGAGTCGGACTCGGGTACTACAAGTCTGACCTCTATATATACAGTATACAGTTTGTGCTGTAATTGTCATTAATGAAATTATACCAACTCTTTCATTAAAGCGTGTTCGCCTCTCGATCAGGAGATTGTGAGTTCTATTCGCGGTCAGGTCATACCAAAGACCATCATAAAAATGGTACGTACTGCCATCTGGCAAGGCACACTGCAATACAGATGTGAGTGGGGAGTCAAACTCTCGTGGTTACCAGAGGACCAGCCCCCCACTGTAACCCTAGCTATGTAATAAGCGAGAAGCCAAGGGCTACGGAAATGGAAATCGGCGCCGCCTAATGTGCCACATAGTGCGGGAAGGACTTTAGACTTATTTTTTTTATTTTATTTTTTTAGACTTCATTAAAGAGGAAAATTAAATAATTCAAAAATAAATCACATCTTACATCCTACTTTTCATTCTTTTTCACTACTTAATGTTCTGTCTTATTGACCTTCTTCATGTCTTAAGATTCTATAGCGGGTTTTATTCACTGCTGTAAAACTCCAGCATCATATAATTAGTATAAAGTCTGCTTAGAACATTGTGTGTGTGTGTGTGTGTGTGTGTGTGTGTGTGTGTGTGTGTGTGTGTGTGTGTGTGTGTGTATCTAAAACCTTCTTCATGCTATTGATCACCCTCAAGCATGTGTGGTAATGTCTTGAATATTCTCAACACAAATTCATTGATTTTTTTTTTCTGCTTATAGAGCTGTCCATAGAACTGTATCACCTTGGCAAGTTTTGTGTATAACCACAGCACTCTGCATAAACAGATTCAAAAATCATTCATATAGTGAAGTTTTCTGTAAGGAGATGTTCATTTACATTTAAGGAAGGAGTCTCCAGTGTCAGTGCTTTGTAACAGCAAAAGGTAAATCTGTAACTTTGTGATTGGTCAGAAGGTGTTGATTACTTTTCTTTAACAGCAGCTCCAACAGTAGTGCAGCTGCAGATCACAGGTTTATAGTATTGTGCTTGTTCGAATATGTTATCGTTTCTATAGTAACAATTCATTCATGGAGAATTGAATGGCGGATGCTCGACATAAACAGATGTTTTCTTAAAAAATCAATGATATGGTGAATTTTTTTAAAATGAGACATTATTTATTTATTTATAGAAGGAGTCTCCGATCTCAGTGCTTTGTAACAGTAAGAGGTAAAGTTGTAACTTGAAGTTTTCTGACATCTTCAGGACAGAGGAGTTTACATTTTATGGTTTCTCAGTAACACAACAAGCTGTGTGTGTGGTTTTTTTTTTTGCGTGTGTGTGTGCCATTAATTTAAAGACAGGGAATAAGAAAGACTGGTGAGGGAACAACTGAATGTAAGTAAGAACAGGAACCTGTTTTATTGATGTTATAAATACCCGCCAAAGGAGTCTCTTACCTATCCCCCTCTTTAGAACTACTCTATCCCAAACCAATGTTAAGTTCAAACGTGTCAAAGTGTGGAACAGTCTTAATCCTTCTATCCGCCACTTCACTTCTCAGTTTTAAAAAACTCCTTAAAAATCACCTACTTTCCTACCCAGGTGATATTGAGACTCTTAGATTACTCAAACAGTCAAAGCTATAGATATTGTTGCCTTGACAATCTATCATCCACTTTTGTATCCTACTTTTATATTTCGTATTGTATTTACTTTTAATATTGCAATTAAATTGATTATTATGTTGTTCACTTATACATTGTTGTTGCTAATCATACTGTTAGTTTTATTGTATTAATTATACTATTTTCACTTTTTTGATAACTTGTTAAAAACTTGCTTATTATTTGACGTTAGATGGAGGACGGCTTCATACAAGCCAAAGAGGCTTTTCTCCCTCCCCCAGCATGTACCATACTGTTATCATTGTATTTATACCGTTGTTTTTTTCTTCTTTTTATAAAACATATGTTACACAACAATAAATGTAACTATAAATGGATAAAATTCTGACGTGTCATTCTTTAATGAATAAAAAATTTGTAATTGATTTCAAATTTCTGTGGTATAAGAGGAATAAAATAATTGGGGATGTGCTGTTGTAGGAGAATAATCTTCAGGGTGGTAACAATAACTGCATTTCAGGTTGCATTACACCACCCTGTCATTGATTATTTTTCTGAGCACAGTCCATTTCAGTTCTGTGAGATTGCAGCAGTGTTTCATGATCTGGCTTCTCAGATGAATGATCACTGTTTCACTGTCCTACACACCTGCCTGTACAGATACTGTGTGTGTGTGTGTGTGTGTGTGTGTGTGTGTGTGTGTGAGAGAGAGAGAGAGAGAGAGAGAGAGAGAGAGAGAGAGAGAGAGAGTGTGTGTGTGTTCTGAATCACAGAGTGTTAACTGGATACAGACAGGTGAAGATCAGCAAAAAATGTCAGAACCCGTAAAAAAGAATGAGTGAGATAAATGTCTTTTAAGTTCAGCCCAGTGGGATTTTTTTTTTAACTTTATCATAACAGGGTTCAGTGATGATCTCAAAGAGGAAGAGGAGGAGAGTTCTCATTTCTACTGAGAGAGCGAGAGAGAGAGAGAGAGAGAGAGAGAGAGATTATTAAACACTTTCTGTACCGTCTGTATTTTTAATTCACTTAACTACTGTTTAATATAAATCTGTCAATTCATAAAGCATTTATAAGCTCTTATAAAGCACAGTGTTTTAGAGACAAATGATTACAATCATTACAAACAGGGTTATGATCATTAAGTATTCAAGTTGTAATATGCTTATTTATTAGTATACTTACGGTAAGAGTGATACTCCAGAAATTAGGGTAATTTGAGGCCACATGTGATGAATAAAAGTGCTGACATTAAACTATGAAGCTGAAACCTTATGCCAGGACTTATAAAAGATAAAATAAGTAAACGTCAGCTAAATATCAGCATATAGCACAGCACGGTTGAATTCTCAAACCTTACTGGTCAGAAGGTATACATTATTGTTTGTATAACTGCACAGCTCAGACAGTAGTTCCAGCTGTAACATAAACAATAAGTTCATATTAATGAGCTCCTTCTAATAAAGTATTGTTTCTATAGTAAGAGCTGATACACAGGAACCTCTACAGCAGATGATCATATAATCTCCACATAAGGCAAAAAAGAAATGGATTAAAAACGAGTTTTTGTTTAACAAATGAAACCATATAATCATTGTTGCAGCAATGTGTTTTGATAAGAGACATTTATTTAACATTTATGGAATGAGGCTCTGTTGTTAGTGCTTTGTAACAGACAAGATGCTTTGTGACATTTCCCAGAATGGGAAAGTCTTCAGGACATAGAAGTGTATGCGTTTTGATTTCTCAGTAAAATGACAGGCTGCCTTTTGTGGATACAGAGAAAGAGAGAGAGAGAGAGAGAGAGAGAGAGAGAGAGAGGATGTTCCACAACATTAAAATTTAAATGTAAACTGTTAAAATGTGTGATTTGTCATTCATTAATAATTGACACATTGTAATAGTTGGCAAATCGCTGTGGTATAAGCAGAATAACACACTCCAGACTGAGCTGTGTTATGGAAATAAAACACTTCCAGGTGGTAGCGCGTTGCGTCCCATTATGCCCACCTGGCATAAAGTATTTTAGTATAACTGTAGGGTCTGTCAGATGTTATTCCTTTAATGACCTATAAAATAAATAAACCTTAAAATTAATCATCAACTAATCTTTAAACTAGTTTGCTTTAATAATTATCACATCAGTAAACAAAAGCAGTTGTCATAGAGAGAAGAAATATCTTCACATATTTATTTATTTATTTATTTTAAGAAGAAGAAGAAGAGGAAGAACTTTATTCATCACACACTTGTGAAATTCCTCGCTGCATTTAACCCATCTGAAGCAGTGAACACACACATGCACACACACGTGAGCAATGAGCACACACACATACCCAGAGCAGTGGGCAGCTACAGAGCCCGGGGAGCAGTTGTGGGTTAGGTGCCTTGTTCAAGGGCACTTCAGCCCAACCTCAGGTCAAGGCTGCCCCATGTTAACCTAACCGCATGTCTTTGGACTGTGGAGGAAACCGGACCACTGAGGAAACCTACACAGACACGGGGAGAACATGCAAACTCCACACAGAAAGGCCCCCATCAGCCACTGGGCTCGAACCCAGAACCTTTTTGCTGTGAGGTGACAGCGCTAACCACTACTCCACCATGCCTTACAGGTTTGTTTATCTGTGTCCTCCTTTGTCTTAGTTGTTTATAAATGTATAATTATTGTGCAAGCGCAGTTTCCTGTTACAGTGTACCAGTGGCGGCTGGTAGTCTTTCAAACAGGGGAGGCTGGTCAGTTACGATATTTCCAGATTTTAAAAGAAAAAACACATAAATTTTGCCCATACTCTTGCCTCTGATCTGGCTGATTGTTGGCAGGGTCATAAACTGTGAAATAACAGGTTCTTTTGGCCCATTAGCCTACTGTCCAATATACATGATGGTGTTGGGGGGGTATATTTTAACATTTTATATTTTAAAATTGTGGCATGTTGTTTAAAAATTGATCATTATTGAGAGCAGCTCTTTGTCAGGAACCTCAGCAGTAACAGCAGAGTGTTCTGGAATAGGCACAAGCACTGACCTTGGGGAGCCAAACATAGAGCTGGGTGCCACACATTTCATTCAATGACACTTTCCCTATATTTTACTTATTTTGACTGAGAAATGTTTTATTGACAATTTTGATAACCCTTCACTTTTAATCCAGGTCTGTAGTGTGAAATGTTCTCAGCTGTGTTTTTGTTTAAAAATGTTTTCCAAATTGTAGCTGTGTTTAATTCATATCCAGAGAAATATATATTCCAATATAATATACTCAGCATAAACATTTTAAATAGATTCTATATTTTTGGTCCATCCGTGACATATTACTAAAGTAGCCTATTTACTGTTGTTGATGTGGGTCACTTGCTGTTAGCCAATTCACTTTCTCATACCAGGAGAGTTGAAAGGAACGAGTATTATTCCCTACCTTTTTCACCAAGTCAATTTGAGTCGTTGGTCTACCCTGCTCTTTAATTTTAATTTTTTCCTTGAAAGGAAGACTGGCAAATGGCTTCGCCAAAATTAAATCAGCAATGCTCAGCATCCGTGCGCAGCTTTCTTGCTAGCTGACTAGCCCCCTCAAGTTCAAGTTCAGTCACTCAAATAAATGAAATTTCTGCAATTAAGATAGCAAACTTAACAACACTATATTTACACTTTATTTACAATGAAAATATATACAAACTAAAAAAGCTGGTAGAAACTGTATGTAATGAATGAAATCGAAATGTAAGCTGATCTCTTACAATACACCACAGCACTTGCGAATCCGCATGGGACTGAACTGAAATTCACCGCTGCCTGTCTATATTTGAAACGAGCTGTCAATCAAAGAAAATATCCGGCGGCTTTCACCAATCACCAGTCTCCTCGCGGAAAGCTTTGCCATGTCCCTCCCACTGTGAGGCTCGGAGTCCATGGGCGGGCATTTTCGCAGTATTTGTCCAATAACCCTCTTGCATTTTGAGATTGAAAAGCGCATAGCTCCCAAATGCCATTGAAGTCCACTGAGGCTGGGAGTCCGTGGGACTCCGTGGGCGGGCGTTTTCGCAGTATTTGTCCAATAATCATCTTGCATTTTGAGATTGAAAAGCGCATAGCTCCCAAATGCCATTGAAGTGTACTGAGGCTGGGCTGCATCGCGTTGTCACGAGGGGGAAAAACTCACGCACACATTAGGCGAACTGGGGAAAGTTATAACGGAATGATTTCGCACTGTAGTGGGTTGAGGACATATATTTCTATGATTCTGGATCTGAAATAGCAATGTTATAAGGTCGGCTATAACATAAGCCTAGCACAATTCATCCTACACGATGTTCGTCATTTTTAGAGGAGGCTGAGCCTCCCTTGTTGTCTTAGAGCAATCGCCCGTGCAGTGTATGGATTCTTCTCATCTGCTCCAAACTCTGCTACTCTGAAATGGCTGAGCTGACAGTGAGAGGACAAGTAGTCTTTCCTCCTTAATCGCACAATATAAGATAATGAGAAGAGATTTTCTCCTTCATTTCCCAGAATGCACTGCAGCCAGGAAGCCAGGAAGCATGTGAATTTTTTTTCTTGTAAATTTGTGATTTCTTAATCTTGGAATTTCTGAGATTAAAAAGTCTGAGATTAAGAAGAGATTCATTTCTTGGAATTTTTTTTTCTTGCAAATTTATGATTTTAAAGTTATAAATGTATGACTTTAATGTATGAGTTTTTTAATTATTATTATTATTATTATTATTATTATTATTATTATTATTATTATTATTCCCTGCCTTAGCTTACAAGGGCCCTGATATGCCACCATATGGACCAAAAAAAACAAACAAACCATGAATTCAGCAGATAATGTACAGAAAATTATCAGGATGTTTATTTTCTCCCTTCATTTAGAAGGAAGGGAACTGAACTATGTAACATTTCAAGCTATAACAGGTAAAAATCAGATGTCTCAGCTTCATGGATTAATTCCTTCTTCCCCAGTTGTTAGGACTAGGACTGTTTTGGCCTCTAGAGGCCGCTGTTATTTCCTTTTCATGTCGTGTTTATTTTGGCCTCTAGAGGCCGCCACTGTTCCTGTGTTTTGTGTTTGTGTTAATTGCCTAATTATCTTCACCTGTGTCCTTAATTAGTTTGTCTATTTATACCCCTGAGTTCAGTCCTCTTGTCACGGAGTCTTTGTGCTGTTATGTTTATCTCCAGTTTCCTTTGTACTGTGTTTTTTGATCTTCTTAGCTTTTGAATTTTTGCACTTTGCTTTTCTTTTGGATTATACTCTTTGGTTTTTTTTGTCTTTTGTTTTGCCCTGTATATAGTGTATATAGTTTAAATAAACCTTTTGATTCTTTTTCTACTTCCGCCTCACGCCTCTGCATTTGAGTCATCCCCCTGGTGGCCTAGTGGGGGTTTGCTGGATTATCACACCAACGAACCAGGTTCGAATCCCAGCAAAACCCTAACAGAAAGACTCCGTCATGACCGACTCAGCAGAGGCTGCTTCAACTGTCTACCCGGCCAACCTTCAGGGAATTATGGCAGCTTTGACACGCTTCGGAGCGACCATGGACGCTCATGGACGTACGCTCACCAGCCAACGTGAGGCCCTCGCTCGCCACGAGGAACTGCTTCAGCAAATTGGGAAAACCCTGGCACAGCTGACATCTCTGCCTGCATCTCCTGCTCCTGATCCAGTTCCTGCTCCTGATCCAGCTCCCACTCCTGCTCCAGTGCCTCCTGCCATGCTGCCTTCTTCACCTCGCGAACCCAGCCTTCCTGCACCACAGAGGTATGACGGCAAGCACAGTGAGTGCCGAGAGTTCCTTACCCAGTGTCAACTCACCTTTGAGCTTCAGCCTACCACCTACACTATGGATCGCCGCAAGATTGCCTTTGTGATCACCTTATTAGCTGGTAAGGCGCGAGCCTGGGCTACTGCTATCTGGCAAAGACAGGGACCTGAGTGCTTTGATTTCCAGCTGTTTTCTGAAGAGATGCTTCGGGTCTTCGATCAGGCAGACATCAGTACCGACGCAGCCCGAAAGCTCATGTCCATCCGGCAAGGAGGAAGCGTCGCAGATTACGCCATCTCGTTCCGAACACTCGCAGCAGTAAGTGGATGGAACGAGACTGCCCTGGTGTCAGCCTTCCACCATGGTCTGTCTGACCCCATCAAGGACGGTCTGGCCTCTATTGGATGCCCAAGTGACCTCGAAACCCTCATCTCACATGCTATTCGTCTGGACAACAGGATGAGAGAACGCCACCAAGCCTTGAGACCCCCCAGCCTCCCTACCTCTACCTGGAGACCGTCTACCTCCTTCAGTGACTGTCCAGAACCCATGCAAGTGGGTCGTACTCGCCTCTCCGCATCTGAGAGGGAGCGCAGAAGGAGGGACAAGTGCTGCATCTACTGTGGCAAGCCTGGTCACTTCCGAGCATCATGTCCCGAACTCTTGGGAAAAGGACCGCCCCGTCCAGCCGAGGGAGGGTTGTGACGGGGCCTACCCTCTCTCCCGGACTCCCTGGCCAAGGAATCTACATCCCGGTCTCCATCTCCTGGGGTGAGTCTGTCCACTCCTGTCAAGCTTTGATAGACTCAGGGGCGGCTGGGAACTTTATGGATATTCACTTCGCCCAAAGCATCAATATTCCGACTGCACCTCTTGAAGTTCCACTGTCTGTGTCTGCCCTCGATGGCCAAGCGTTAGGTGATGGAAGAGTCACCCAAGTTACTTCTCCAGTTTTCCTCCAGTCTCAAGGTCACAAGGAAGAAATATCCCTGCACCTGATTCCTTCACCTGAGTTCCCAGTTATTCTAGGCCTTCCTTGGCTTACTCGCCACAACCCTCGCATAGACTGGGTAACAAGCCAGGTTGTGGAATGGGGCCCTGCATGCCATGCCTCTTGTCTACTCTCTAGCTCTCCTGTGTCTCCTGCCGAGCCCCCTGATCTCACCGAGTTATCTCAAGTTCCCACAGAGTACTGGGATCTCAAGGAGGTATTCAGCAAGAGCAGGGCCGCCGTTCTTCCTCCGCACCGGGCCTACGACTGTGCCATCGACTTGCTCCCTGGGACTACCCCTCCTCGTGGCAGACTGTTTTCACTCTCTCAGCCAGAACGCAAGGCCATGGAGGAATACCTCAAAGATGCCCTGGTCTCTGGGTTTATTCGACCCTCCACTTCACCTGCTGGAGCCGGCTTCTTCTTTGTCGGCAAGAAGGATGGGGGGCTCCGACCATGTATTGATTACAGGGGCCTGAATAAGATCACTGTGCGCAACCGATATCCCCTTCCGCTGATGTCCACAGCTTTCGACCTGCTCCAAGGCGCCACCGTCTTCACCAAGTTGGACCTACGGAACGCATACCACCTCATCCGTATCCGACAGGGAGACGAGTGGAAGACTGCCTTTAACACCCCGTCTGGGCACTACGAATACCAGGTGATGCCCTTCGGACTCACCAACGCACCAGCTGTTTTTCAGGCCCTAATCAACGACGTCTTAAGGGACATGATTAACCTATACGTTTTTGTCTACCTCGACGACATCCTTATCTTTTCCAAGACCGTGCAGGAGCACCGCCACCATGTCCGCCAGGTTCTCCAGAGGCTGCTACAGAACAATCTGTTCGCCAAGGCCCAGAAATGCGAATTTCATGTTCCCGAGGTCTCCTTTCTGGGATTTATTGTACGGACAGGCCAACTCCAAATGGACCCTGCCAAGACCCTGGCCGTCCGGGATTGGCCTACTCCCAAGTCCGTTAAGGAGGTTCAGCGGTTCTTAGGATTCGCTAACTTCTACCGCAAGTTCATCAGGAACTTCAGTTCTGTGGCAGCACCCATGTCAGACCTCACCAAAGGGACAGGTGGATCTTATGGCTGGTCTCCTCAGGCAGAAAAGGCGTTCAAAGACCTCAAGGACCGCTTCTGCACGGCACCCATTCTGGTTCTCCCGGACACCTCCCAACCATTCATCGTGGAGGTGGACGCCTCGGACAGTGGTGTCGGCGCGGTGCTCTCTCAACGTTCGGAAGGAAAGCTGCACCCCTGCGCTTACTTCTCCCACCGCCTGAGTCCTGCTGAGTCCCGGTACGATGTGGGGGATCGAGAACTGCTAGCGGTCAAACTGGCCCTTGAGGAGTGGAGGCACTGGCTGGAGGGAGCACAACATCCATTCCTGGTTTGGACTGACCACAAGAACCTGGAGTACCTCCAGCAAGCCAAGAGACTGAACCCTCGACAGGCTAGGTGGGCCCTGTTTTTCAGTCGATTTGACTTCACCCTCTCATACCGCCCCGGCTCCAAGAACACCAAACCTGACGCACTGTCCAGACTGTTCTCTGCCACTAACAGGGAGAATGAAGTCGGGCCTATTATCCCTGTGTCCCGGATTGTGGCCCCTGTCCGCTGGGGTATTGAGGAGGCTGTCCGACGAGCCCAACGCCAGGACCCCGGTCCTGGGACGGGGCCACCAGGCCTCTTGTACGTCCCACATCAAGCCCGGGCCAAGGTTCTCCAGTGGGGTCACTCTTCCCCTCTCACCGCCCACCCGGGAGCTCGGAGGACCCTGGACTTCCTGAAAAGACGCTTCTGGTGGCCTAACATGGAGCAGGAAGTAAGGTCATTTGTCCTGTCCTGTGAGGTTTGCACCAGAACCAAGAACCCACGACAGCGTCCCCAGGGTCTCCTGCATCCTCTGACCATTCCCCGGCGTCCCTGGTCCCACGTGGCAGTCGACTTTATCACGGGTCTCCCTGAGTCACAAGGTAACACGGTCATTTTGGTCTTAGTTGACAGATTCTCCAAGGCCTGCCGCTTCATACCACTGTGCAAACTCCCCTCTGCTCTTGAAACTGCGAAACTTTTGTTTAATCATGTCTTCCGAGTCTTTGGTCTTCCACAGGACATCGTCTCAGACCGAGGGCCCCAGTTCTCCTCCCGAGTGTGGCACGGGTTCTGCAAGGTCATCGGAGCCACTGCCAGCCTCTCCTCTGGGTTTCACCCACAGTCCAATGGTCAGACGGAGAGGCTCAACCAGGACCTGGAAACCACCCTGCGAGGCCTGGCTATGGATAACCCGACATCGTGGAGCACCTGGCTGCCATGGGCGGAGTACGCCCACAACACCCTGCAGTCATCGGCCACCAAGCTGTCGCCATTCCAGTGCCAATTCGGGTTCCAGCCACCTCTGTTCCCGGACCAGGAGGAGGACGCGGGGGTGCCCTCGGTCAACCAATATGTGAGACGGTGTCGCAAGACCTGGAGCAAGGTCAGGAAGACCCTCATACAGACCTCCAGAACCAACCAGACTCAGGCCAACCGCCATAGAAGACCTGCACACGCTTTCCGCCCTGGGCAGCGTGTTTGGCTGTCCACTAAGGACCTTCCACTGCGGGTGGAGAACCGCAAGCTTGCTCCTCGCTACATTGGCCCCTTCAAGGTGGTGCGCAGGGTGAACCCTGTCTCCTACCGGCTCCAGTTGCCCCGGACTCTGAGGATCAACCCCACTTTCCATGTTTCCCTGTTACGGCCCGTACTGATATCTACGTATGCCCCTGCCCCTAGGAACCCCCCACCCCCCCGCATCTTCCAGGGGCAGACTGTGTTCACTGTGAATCGCCTGCTTGACTCCCGCCGGGTCCGCGGCGGGTTGCAATATCTGGTGGACTGGGAGGGCTATGGTCCTGAGGAGCGCTGCTGGGTTCCTGCTCGGGATGTCCTTGATAAAGAACTATGTCGGGACTTCCATTCGGCCCATCCGGATCGCCCTGGGAACGTCAGGAGACGCTCCTAGAGGGGGGGGTCCTGTTAGGACTAGGACTGTTTTGGCCTCTAGAGGCCGCTGTTATTTCCTTTTCATGTCGTGTTTATTTTGGCCTCTAGAGGCCGCCACTGTTCCTGTGTTTTGTGTTTGTGTTAATTGCCTAATTATCTTCACCTGTGTCCTTAATTAGTTTGTCTATTTATACCCCTGAGTTCAGTCCTCTTGTCACGGAGTCTTTGTGCTGTTATGTTTATCTCCAGTTTCCTTTGTACTGTGTTTTTTGATCTTCTTAGCTTTTGAATTTTTGCACTTTGCTTTTCTTTTGGATTATACTCTTTGGTTTTTTTTGTCTTTTGTTTTGCCCTGTATATAGTGTATATAGTTTAAATAAACCTTTTGATTCTTTTTCTACTTCCGCCTCACGCCTCTGCATTTGAGTCATCCCCCTGGTGGCCTAGTGGGGGTTTGCTGGATTATCACACCAACGAACCAGGTTCGAATCCCAGCAAAACCCTAACACCAGTAAACACTATCCTGGTCATGGTTGCTGTGGTTTAAATTAATTTTTGGTTCTTATTGTTGAAGACAGAACTAACTACTGTAAGATCATGTGGAAAACCAAACTGCACACACTCCTATAATTTCTTTTTGAAATATTTATGCAATGGTCATGAAAATGTTAATTTAATGCACTGACTTTACTCCTTGGATCAAAATCAGGTGATTATCATTGGCCCCGATGTGACATGTTTCTGGAGAGAAACCAATGGTTTGGTGAAAGCTAAGCTAATGTAGCTAACGTGTTTGTGAGTTATGAGATACTGAGTTGACTGAGGAACACTAAAAGCTTTTGGTCATTGTGAAACTTCAATAATAAGCAGATTCTCTTTGTCAAAAAGACATGACCCCAGCCTCACACTCATTTTCTCTTCGCCCACGCTTCCAAAATTCATGGGGTTAAAGATAAACTGGATAAACTCTTTGGAAAAAATCAGAGGAGCTGGATGAGAAATTAACACTATCACTAACATGAATTCCTTTCTCATGTACTGCATCGTATTACATTAAAGTGAACAGGATATTTTTGTCATCGGCATCCTGTGTGACCGCTGATTAATGCTAGCTTCTCTCAGATTGTCCTGCTTGGCTCAGCATACACTGCATCCCTGTCTGCAAATCATACTGCACATTTCTGGTTTTAGTTTTCTGTTCTCATTTTCACTTTCCCTCATGCTGATGTCATGCTGTCCTGACAAATTTTGGAAGCTAGCCAGAAACGAGGAAAAAAAAAAGGTCATCAGTTTTGGGCACCCCTCTAGCGAAGTGTACATTTCTCACCTTGGACTCTGACTTTATTCTCCACTCACATGGCAGTTTAACAAAATTGAATTAGGTGAGAATTTACAATCCATTTAAAGAAAACTAAATAAATTATGATGACGACTACCACCACTGACACTACTACTATTACTTCTACTATGACTACTACTACTAATAATAACAACAACCAGAGATGCATTTCTGCAAGAAAATCTGAGTGTGTTTTCTCCGCAGTGCAAAAACGGATGAGTGCAGTTCACGACAGATGGACAGTGTGTATTGGGTGAGTTGGTCTCAGCTACGAAATGAAGCTTGGTGGCTCTCTGATGAAGCAGGACCAAGCAGGACAACTTTGATTCCAAAACTCCATTCATTTCAATGGGGCCATAAAAGCAACTATTTTTTATACAAACTTTGTTATAGATTTCTGTTTTATGACTTCTACATTATCGAGTCAGTACAAAAAACATTGTAGAGTTCCAAACATTAATTTTACAGCACAAAATTAAATGTTACAGAAAAACAAGTTTGTATCTGAGTAGCATATTACATAAGAGAGCACTTTTCAGATTAAAAAACAAAACATAATGAAGGCTGCTGGGTTTTGGTGCAAAATGAAGAAGCGAGTGTGACAGTCAAAGTGTCCAGAAGAACTGGGGCTGGTTCTGTAAGATGCTCAGTAAAACCTACAGCTCATTTCCTTATAAAACTGCACTCATTGTACCTGCGACTACTATTTTTTTTTTTAAAAGCAAAGGGTCGTCTCACACCAAATATTGACGTGTTTTCCTTTATTATGGCTTACTGCTGTTTTAATATTGAAACATTTCATTTCATTACTTTTTAAACCATTTTTGGTCTACAGCATTGCTTTACATGTGCCTAAGACTTTTGCACAGTACCGTATATATGACAGATAAAATATAATGCAATAAGGACAGAGCTAAATAAGGACAATTGCTCACAAAAGACAGCAACAAACAAGAAGAAGTGGGAGTGGCACTATATCCACTAGTGGTGTGTATAAACTATTGGTGTAGAGCCATATAATGTAACACAGTCAGTGCGTTTACATGCACATAGAGAGAATCGAATTTCTGCCGTTGCTCGACTGAAATCGAAGTTCAAAATGGCATGTATACACCTTAATTTGGCTGAAATTGAACCGAACTTGATTTCTCGGAATCGAGCTACACGACCTAGATTATGCGATTTCTGCCGAGCTACTTAGTGCATGTAAACCCTATTGAGCTACGTATTCAAACTACTTACTTCAGCACTGCCCCTTCCGGAAGTGACGAGTGACGAGACCACAAGCGGGAAACACAACAGCCTCGGTCGGCATGACAACAGCATGAATCTTTTCTTTTTGTGGCATTGTTTGCACTGTTAAAATTTAGCTCACTTACTGTATCACCAAATACATCTGTACAGCTGTTGCATAGCTGTGAATTGTGTACATAAACAAGTCATTGTATTTGTGTGTGTGTATATATATATATATATATATATACAGTGGGGCAAAAAAGTATTTAGTCAGTCACCAATTGTGCAAGTTCTCCCACTTAAAAAGATGAGAGAGGCCTGTAATTTTCATCATAGGTACACTTCAACTATGAGAGACAGAATGGGGGGAAAGAATCCAGGAAATCACATTGTAGGATTTTTAATGAATTAATTGGTAAATTCCTCTGTAAAATAAGTATTTGGGCACCTACAAACAAGCAAGATTTCTGGCTCTCACAGACCTGTAACAACTTCTTTAAGAGGCTCCTCTGTCCTCCACTCGTTACCTGTATTAATGGCACCTGTTTGAACTCATTATCAGTATAAAAGACACCTGTCCACAACCTCAAACAGTCACACTCCAAACTCCACTATGGCCAAGACCAAAGAGCTGTCAAAGGACACCAGAAACAAAATTGTAGACCTGCGCCAGGCTGGGAAGACTGAATCTGCAATAGGTAAGCAGCTTGGTGTGAAGAAATCAACTGTGGGAGCAATTATTAGAAAATGGAAGACATACAAGACCACTGATAATCTCCCTCGATCTGGGGCTCCACGCAAGATCTCATCCCGTGGGGTCAAAATGATCACAAGAACGGTGAGCAAAAATCCCAGAACCACACGAGGGGACCTAGTGAATGACCTGCAGAGAGCTGGGACCAAAGTAACAAAGGCTACCATCAGTAACACACTATGCCGCCAGGGACTCAAATCCTGCAGTGCCAGACGTGTCCCCCTGCTTAAGTCAGTACATGTCCAGGCCCGTCTGAAGTTTGCTAGAGAGCATTTGGATGATCCAGAAGAGGATTGGGAGAATGTCATATGGTCAGATGAAACCAAAATAGAACTTTTTGGTAAAAACTCAACTTGTCGTGTTTGGAGGAGAAAGAATGCTGAGTTGCATCCAAAGAACACCATACCTACTGTGAAGCATGGGGGTGGAAACATCATGCTTTGGGGCTGTTTTTCTGCAAAGGGACCAGGACGACTGATCCGTGTAAAGGAAAGAATGAATGGGGCCATGTATCGTGAGATTTTGAGTGAAAACCTCCTTCCATCAGCAAGGGCATTGAAGATGAAACATGACTGGGTCTTTCAGCATGACAATGATCCCAAACACACCGCCCGGGCAACGAAGGAGTGGCTTCGTAAGAAGCATTTCAAGGTCCTGGAGTGGCCTAGCCAGTCTCCAAATCTCAACCCCATAGAAAATCTTTGGAGGGAATTGAAAGTCCGTGTTGCCCAGCGGCAGCCCCAAAACATCACTGCTCTAGAGGAGATCTGCATGGAGGAATGGGCCAAAATACCAGCAACAGTGTGTGAAAACCTTGTGAAGACTTACAGAAAACGTTTGACCTCTGTCATTGCCAACAAAGGGTATATAACAAAGTATTGAGATGAACTTTTGTTATTGACCAAATACTTATTTTCCACCATAATTTGCAAATAAATTCTTTAAAAATCAGACAATGTGATTTTCTGGATTTTTTTTTCTCATTTTGTCTCTCATAGTTGAAGTGTACCTATGATGAAAATTACAGGCCTCTCTCATCTTTTTAAGTGGGAGAACTTGCACAATTGGTGACTGACTAAATACTTTTTTGCCCCACTGTATATATATATATATATATATATATATATATATATATATATGTCCAACATCTGAAGAATGTCAATAAAAACAAAACAATTGAACTTTTTTGTGTGTTTATTAAGACATAAGTTAAATTGTAAGCAAAAAATGGACTTTAGAAAAATATACAATTGTGCAAAATAAGTTGTCTTACAAAACAGTGGTCTGTGCAGGACAGTTTGTAGCCATACAGTCTGTTAGAGCAAGCCCAACAGCTTGAGCACGGAACTTGTAAACACGGAACTGCCAGTGTTGCCAGATTGGGAGGTTTTAAGTGCATTTTTGCGGATTTGAACATGTTTTGGGCTGGAAAACGTCAGCAGTATCTGGCAACACTGCTGATAACTTTGTTTATACTCTTGAATAGCTCTTCTTCATGACGACAACCGGAAGTGTACCAACACAGTGGGGCGTGTAGCGCCACCTGTGGCTCGGGTGCACAATGTACCTCACACAGCTCAATTTCCTTGTGTGCATGTAGGATTGGATTTCTTTGGCACCCCTGCTGGGACCCTTAGCTCGATTACCGACAGTAGCTCGATTTGGATGTGCATGTAAATGTACTGATTGAAGTGAGGTAGCTGTAGGTATGGTGGAACTGTAACAATAATAGTGCAACATGTGATACGGTACATGATAATAGTGCAGATGGGGGGTAGTGCTATGGGCTCAATGCACACTAACTATCCCAGTTAGAAAAAATACCAGTTGTCAAATGCTTACCAATCTGCTTTAAAACACTGACTTCCAATAAAAGTCTTATATATACACAGTATATGTTTGGTGAGTTGTCCTGAGGTGTCATGTTTGGTGGCTGTCTGATGAAGTTTGACCGAGCAGGAAGACTTCGCTTCCAAAACCTCATTCATTTCAATGGGGGGGAAAAAAAAAAAAAAAAAAAAAAAAAAAAATATATATATATATATATATATATATATATATATATATATATATATATATATATATATTAACATATATAGTATGTCACAAGTATTGGGGCAGTGGTTGTTCAACGGTTAAGGCTCTGGGTTACTGATCAGAAGGTCAGGGTTTAAGCCCCAGCACAGCCAAGCTGCTACTGTTGGGCCCTTGAGCAAGGCCCTTAATCCTCTCTGCTCCAGGGGCACTGTATCATGTCTGACCCTGTACTCTGACCCCAGCTTCCTAACATACTGGAATATGTAAAGAAAATAATTTCACTGTGCTGCAATGTATATATGACAAATAAAACACTTATTCTTCGATCAAAGAGAAATCCATATATCATAAAATATATAAAAGACAAATAAACTATCACTGGAATGGGTGTTGCATTTATCTCTCTGTTTACTTGTTTGCCTGTCAGCAAACGGACCCCTGCTTTGGATAATGATCAAAATTATTAGAAAATTCTCATCTCTATTCTCCAAAAATATTCAGTGCGTGAGTTAATTGTGAAATTTAATTTCACTGAAATCATCGTCCACTGAACTTTAAGTGTTTTTAATACACCCTGGTCCTCTTCCGCTTGGCCTGGTTGAGTTGTGTAGCCTTTTAATGAGTGCTTTTTTGTTACCTTATCAGCTTGCGTAAAGTTTGTTTGATGAGGATTCAGTCAACGTCACTATAGGCTTCAGCAGCACGTTACCTAGAATGCATTGCTCCAGTCTATCAAAAGTTTTCGTTTTTCATAATAGTGACAAAATGATTTATAAGCACCGTTTCCGAATTTCATGAATACGGGCTTAAAAAGAAGTATAGAGAGAGACGCAGCATCTCGATCTTTTGTCCCACAAGTTCAGGCGTCACAGATGTTTGAGGACACTTTAATGCAAAAAGCTGAATCATTTATAAAAGATGACGCATTTCACTTTTCACAGGAGTTCCATCCGCACACGCAGCATTAAAAAACAAAACGGTGAAAGGACAAAAAGTTTGCATATGACAGCGTAATGGATCAAGCACACACACACACACACACACACACACACACACACACACACACACACACACACACACACACAGAATGAGAGAAAGAGCACTAAAAGCAGTTTTTGCATCATTTACTACTTCCTCAGCATTTCTATTCTTATTTTAAAGTAAAGCTGCTGGGTGACAGTGGCAAGGATGAAGAAGGTCACTGAAATTTTAGCTGAAATTATTTGGCATTTTATCGTCATCCACAAAGAACGAGAGACTTCTTCTTATTCAGAGTAAATTTAGTGTTTTATATTTTCCTACTTTCCATGAGAAATTGTTAAGACAATTGTTTAAACCTGTGATAAGGTGACTCTTTATTTCCTGTGCAGCTGTGTGTGTGTGTGTGTGTGTGTGTGTGTGTGTGTGTGTGTGTGTATTATGAAAATTATTTACAGATATTATTTTAGAAGCTTTTATTCCTCACTAGCATAATATTATTTATTCTATTCACATTCACTGGATATGATCAATCCCGTGTCCTGATTGGCTACTCTACTACTAGGATATCAGCTCATATACCATGAGTAGAGAAAAATAAAATGGCGGCGCGTGTTACTGAACCAACCATGGACAAAATAAAAACTCTACTTGAGAACAAATCCCCCAAAAATACAAAAAAAGGACTAAAAGTATTTGATAGTAAGAATGTATCATTTTATTTTTCAAGAATTATTATGATAGCATTTTTCACAAATTGTTACTGTCATTTTGCTGGTTTGTTTCCATTCTAAGTGGAAATTATTTTGTTGGATGTTTTGTATAAAGTTTTCATTTATCAAATTTGCAAAAAATAAAAATAAAAATGCTCTGTTTCTCAAAATCCAGTGAATGTGGATAGAATAAAATAGTTATTCCACTCAATCTCGTCGTACATGGCTTTTTGCCAACTCCACGCCTATGCACCTCGTCAGCTATCAGCTTATGTACAACTCAATTTCATGAAATAAATTATTCTTCAGTCCTCATCTATATCACTATACATTAATAATCTTCAGATTTTTTTTTTCCTCTGAGGGAACCCATCAGACCCAAGTTCAGACACTTCAACAGAGTTTCTCTTTTAGAAAAAGTCCCAAGCGGAACCTCGTGAGGAAGCTACAATCATTAACCAGCCATACAACTCCTGAGTAACTTTATTTTAAGTATAATATTCATAATTCTAATACTTAAAGGGGAACTGAAGGCAAATTTTTTAGTATCAAAATTCTATTTATCTCATTTTATTAAATACAGGAATGCACTTTTGATAGCTATTTTGCCACTGCTATAGCAAGTTATGAGTGTTTGAAATATGCTCTGTAATATATCAGTCCGGGCAGCACAGTGGTGTAGTGCTTAGCGCTCTCGCCTCACAGCAAGAAGGTCCGGGTTCGAGCCCCGTGGCCAGCAAGGGCCTTTCTGCGCGGAGTTTGCATGTTCTCCCCGTGTCCGCGTGGGTTTCCTCCGGGTGCTCCGGTTTCCCCCACAGTCCAAAGACATGCAGGTTAGGTTAACTGGTGACTCTAAATTGACCGTAGGTGTGAATGTGAGTGTGAATGGTTGTCTGTGTCTATGTGTCAGCCCTGTGATGACCTGGCGACTTGTCCAGGGTGTACCCCGCCTTTCGCCCGTAGTCAGCTGGGATAGGCTCCAGCTTGCCTGCGACCCTGTAGAACAAGATAAAGCGGCTAGAGATAATGAGATGAGAATGAGATGAATATATCAGTCCATATGTCAAAGCAGTGGCCATAAACGAGATTCATTGAGACCTGTGGGAGACTTCGTAGGAGAGAAGTAAAACATGACCAACATCTGCCAACGAAAAGATGCACGCGCCCTCTTTTGAATGCTGATGTAATCAGTCCAGAAGTTTTGTTTGTTTTGATAGCAATCAGGAAAGTTTGAAAAAAGTAGGCAGTAATCATCATTTACACTCGTTTTTGTGCAATATTTCATTTGGAAAACAGTTTTCAAAATGGCGGCACTGATACCTGGCTGACACTTCACATTTCGAAGTCTTGCACAAGTCTCGTGAAGATCGTGTGGATAAGTGACGCCTGCCGTGGACCAAAAGAACTAAATTCAGCATGGCCAAAAACCGAATAGGCCGATAAGTATGATATCAAGCCATCCATTATCTGTAGCTGCTTATCCTGTTCTACAGGGTCGCAGGCAAGCTGGAGCCTATCCCAGCTGACTATGGGCAAGAGGCGGGGTACACCCTGGACAAGTCGCCAGGTCATCGCAGGGCTGACACATAGATATAAACAATTATTCACACTCACACCTACGGTCAATTTAGAGCCACCAATTAGCCTAACCTGCATGTCTTTGGACTGTGGGGGAAATCAGAGCACCCGGAGGAAACCCACACAGACACGGGGAGAACATGCAAACTCCACACAGAAAGGCCCTCGCTGGCCGCTGGGCTCGAGCCCAGGACCTTCTTGCTGTGAGGCGACAGTGCTAACCATTACACCACCGTGCCGCCCTGATAAGTATAATATTTAATTGCAATTAGTTGTCAATACGAGTCACAATATAAGGTTACTCATCTCATCATCTTTAGCCGCTTTATCCTGTTCTACAGGGTCGCAGGCAAGCTGGAGCCTATCCCAGCTGACTACGGGTGAAAGGTGGGGTACACCCTGGACAAGTCGCCAGGTCATCACAGGGCTGACACATAGACACAGACAACCATTCACACTCACACCTACGGTCAATTTAGAGTCACCAGTTAACTTAATCTGCATGTCTTTGGACTGTGGGGGAAACTGGAGCACCCGGAGGAAACCCACGTGGACACGGGGAGGACATGCAAACTCCACACAGAAAGGCCCTCGCCGGCCACGGGGCTCGAACCCAGACCTTCTTGCTGTGAGGCGACAGCGCTAACCACTACACCACTGTGCCGCCCTAATATCTCATCTCATCTCATCTCATTATCTCTAGCCGCTTTATCCTGTTCTACAGGGTCGCAGGCAAGCTGGAGCCTATCCCAGCTGACTATGGGCGAAAGGCGGGGTACACCCTGGACAAGTCGCCAGGTTATTACAGGGCTGACACATAGACACAGACAACCATTCACACTCACATTCACACCTACGGTCAATTTAGAGTCACCAGTTAACCTAACCTGCATGTCTTTGGACTGTGGGGGAAACCGGAGCACCCGGAGGAAACCCATGTGGACACGGGGAGAACATGCAAACTCCACACAGAAAGGCCCTCGCCGGCCACGGGGCTCGAACCCGGACCTTCTTGCTGTGAGGCGACAGCGCTAACCACTACACCACCGTGCCGCCCCCGCCCTAATATAAGATTATTAAAACTGAAAATGTAATTGAATAACACGTTAATTAAGAAATAAAGTAAGTTTAAATATGACTTTAGTTCTCCTTTAAATTTCTTTATCATACAGCTATACCATAATGACTATATTTCAGGAAAAAAAAAGTTCTTCAGTTATGTGTGGAATGAGAATCACTTACATGACTCAGGGTCAAACTGAAATAGTGCAAACGATGATCAGAAAATGTTTTTCACCAGCTTGTGAAGAACATGTGTGCTGGCAAAAGCAGTTTGTGGATTCTGTCTCACATTATATTCATACTGTACCATTCCCTGAGTGCTGTAAAAACCATTGTGTTTTCCTACATGAAGATTCCCCATGTCATGATGATGGTGATGTGATGGTGAATGTATGGAAAAATTTTATGTTATTAACGACATGCATTTTTATATTCAGAGTCTGTGAGAGCCAATTGAAATCAACACTGCAAATAAAGCGTCTGCTATCATGTCTAGAACTGAAACTGTGAAGCAACCACATTCTGGGACTCATCAGAGAAATGCTCCCTTTGCATTTTTGGATCAGCTTCAGCTTGTGCAGGAGAGGACTTTCCATCATGAAAGCAATTTATTTATCCTGAATAGAGAAAAAGCTACAAATGCAAAACAAATGTGCAGCAAAATTCTTGAGGTACAACATGAATGAAACTGTTAAAGGTTATTTATTAAATCTGAAAGAGCATCATGGATTATCTTTATCTCTCTCTCTCACACACACACACACACACACACACACACACACACACACACACACACACACACACGACTGTGCAGTTTTTAATAAGTTAAAACTGAGATGCATGAAAGACAGCAGCCATGTTGATGATGTTCACGGCTTATCGTTGGCATGGAAGGAAAAACAGCAGATCTACAATAATTTACAGACTGCGTGAGATGCGTCAGAAGGTAAGATGGCGCTAATATGAATCCACTGACACTACTCCAGTTCTGTAGGTAAAGTCGATCCATCTCAGTTGGGACTTACACAGGCTTTAAGAACCCAAACGAGACAACAGAACCCTGGCTGAATGATACTGTTGCTGGTTTTCATTCGACAAAAACAAGCAAGTTCTCCTCAGGAAATCGATAAAAACAAACAAAATGGCTGTTCGGGGGTTTGTGTTGTTGACATGTTCAGACCTCTTCAGTTTCCTGTAGGTTCCTTCATCAGATCAATGAAGGCTGAGAAGTTCATTATCTCAGATAAATCTATACTCTGCCCTCCCCATTCTCTCGCTCCCTCGACTTTTAATTGGGTCTCCTCATCAGTCATTGGAGACAGACCTTTTTTTACCACACACTCTTCATCCAGCTCTAACGACACAAAGGCTAATTTTACACCTCCCAATTGTTCCATTTAATTACGTTCTGTCTTCCAGCCGCAAATTCGATCGATAACGTCCTTGTGGGAAATGAACACAGTTCTCCAAACCACCTTATTAGCTTGGCTGAGAACCGCCTTTTGTGTTGGTATTGATGTTTATGCAGATGGAGTTGTTATAAATGTGAGACACTTTCTGCGTTAATTTAGACATTATTATTGCGCTATTCCAGTCCTCTCACTCCGAGCCTCTTCATTCATTCAGCTGCATAATCACTGAATATTACCACATGTTTAAGGTATCTGGTGGGTGATGACCTGTATGAGGACAGGTGTGTGTATATATGTGTGTGTGTGTGTGTGTGTGTGTGTGTGTGTGTGTGTGTGTGTGTGTGTGTGTGAGCGTGCGCTAGCTAATAGCATTGTAAAACATACTCGCGATACTAGACAGGTTTCTGTTGAAAATCACTATGTTGTAACACAAACCAAATGTATGCGCATAAAAGGACTGACATTTACACTCACAGTGTGTTTCGTGTTTCTTATTGATCCAAATGATAGGATTTAGCTAGGTATAACTGAGAAGAGAGGTAAATATCACCTATAGAAGCAAGTAAAGCGATTGGTTCTGTAGGTAATGATCATTCCTGGTTATGTAAAACTCTGACCATGTGGGTATTTCATCACAAAAAAAAAGAAAAAGAAAAAGCCCAACAACACACACACACACACACACACACACACACACACACACACACACACACAAAAAAAAAAAAAAAAAAAAAGGGTGATTTCTATCAACAAGACCCTTTGTTGCCATGTTGGTCCATGTGCAACATGATGACAAATGTACACATGGAAAATATTTGATTTAAAAAAAAAACGTAACAGGTTCAAAGTTAGCACGCCGATTATTGTTCTATTTAAAGGAAATGACATTTATGCATTTGATGTCAGTCATTTTAATCTATTATTCTGTTCACATCAAACATTTTTTTTTTATGGGCGGCATGGTGGTATAGTGGTTAGCACTGTCGCTTCACAGCAAGAAGGTTCTGAGTTCAAGCCCAGTGGCTGATGGTGGCCTTTCTGTGTGCATGTTCTCCCCGTGTCTGCCTGGGTTTCCTCCGGGTGCTCCAGTTTCCTGCAAAGACATGCGGTTAGGTTAACATGGGGCAGCCTTGGGCTGAAGTGCCCTTGAGCGAGGCACCTAACCCACAACTGCTCCCTTGTGCTGTAGCATAGCTGCTGACTGCTCTGGGTATGTGTGTGTGCTCATTGCTCACTTGTGTATGTTCACTGCTTCAGATGGGTTAAATGCAGAGGATGAATTTCACTGTGCTTGAGTGTGCCTGTGACAAATAAAGGCTTCTTCTAATTTGATTACCAGCCTGCAAGTAAACGTAACTGTTTTGTCCTGGCGAGAATGTCGGGTAAAGCACAGCTCCCTTGCTCCGTAGCATCAGTTGAAATCAAAGCTCTAAGTGCATTTCACAGATAGGACTTTGAAAATCCATTGTGTGTAACATCTAAACACGGAACATATTGCTCGGGACTGGAGCTGAGTGTGGAGCGATGGAGCAGCTGAGCGGCGCTGACGGAGTTAATATTAACTGAGAGATAATTAGAAATAAATGACTTCTCCACTGAGGACATCATGCTAGGCCATGCTAGCTGCTCATTTATCATCATCTGTTTAGCAGCACACAGACGGCATAAACACCACCGTTTCCCTTCATCTTTCCTTTTCTCCTCGCTCATCTCTGCTCTCATATATCCTGCTCCTCCTTTCATTTCCTTTCCCAAGCTTCTCTCCATCTCTCTCGCTTGCTCTCCTCACTTCCTGTTAGTGCTCATTTATTTCCTTTGGTTCTCGCAGCACTGCTTTCCACCCTCCATCTTCATCATGGCTTCATCTCTTGCTATATGTGCAGAAGAATTGGAGTATTGGGGCTGTTATCTACGAGGCAGAGATGGACGAGACTTAGCATACACTAGCAAAGGCTAGATAAAGGCAGGATGAGATAAGAGTAAATGAAAGAAACTCCAAAAACTGAACTAAGGTTCATCTGGATTTCATAAGTGCTTCTTTCTTACTTTTTTTTTTTAAATAATCATTTGCAACAAAAAACAGAGTCGACCATAACAAATCAAGTGATTTTTTTTTACAATGATTAATAATAGATTCGTCTGAAGTGAAGTGTTTGCCTGTGTAAGAGTCTCCTTATGCATTTTGTTTGTAGACAGCTGGCAAGTAATTGATTGCAGGCTTTGGCCGCTCTGCCAGAGATCTAAACCATTCCAGCTGAGCTAACTAATGCCAATAATCTGCTAAAGCCAGTGACAGACAGAGACCAAGTGGCGGAGACGAGAAATTGAGGACTGGAGCATCGGTGTTGGGGTGATGGTGGTGGTGGTGATGGTGGGGATTCAGGACACTGCTGGACTCATTTGTGAGACGGGATAATTTGTATCTCTCATGTCTCCTGGCCGTCTCCCAGAAGCAAGAAAACCGATACAGCGACACCAATTTATCTTTCCCAGCCTCTGTCCTTGAGCTTGTTAAGTTGACGTGAGACAATTACACAGAAATGAAGGCCATGAAACTTTCAAGTTGAAACTATCAAAGACACTGGCACTGTGTCACTGTTCACAGGTAATTGCGGTAGTAAATGGAATGCATTCTAGCAGCTTTCTAGGTTCGGGAGAGGAATTAATTTGAGTCACATTTTCTGGTGCTTCTTAAAAACAAGGTCATAATAAAGTGGGATTTTTTTTGGTAATATGTCTTAGTCATGGTGATGGAACAGGACTGTTCTTGTACTGTATTCATCAAAGAGTCAGAATATCAGTATGGTCAGGCTGACAGAGTAGCAAGTGAACCAGAAAGTGGACTAGAGACAGAATTAGGGAGTAGACTGGAGAGTGGACTCACATGTCTACGAGTGAGTCTAGTACTGTTTGGACCATGGAGTAGACCAGGGAGCGGATAAAGAAAACTAAATGCATAATGTCCTGAAAACCCTCATTTTCAGGTGTATGGATTTTATTCTGCAATATTTATATTTACACTGAATTTTTGCTCTTGAGTCAGCATGGTGGTGTAGTGGTTAGCACTGTCGCCTCACAGCAAGAAGGTTCTGGGTTCGAGCCTAGTGGCCGATGGGGGCCTTTCTGTGTGGAGTTTGCATGTTCTCCCCATGTCTGTGTGGGTTTCCTCTGGGTGCTCCAGTTTCCCCCACAGTCCAAAGACATGCGGTTAGGTTAACACGGGACAGTCTTGGACTGAAGTGCCCTTGAACAACACTGTAAACCCGAATAAGTTGAGTTTACTTAAAAAAATTGAGGAAAGTGGTTGCCTTAAAAAAAATAAGTAATTATTAATGATTGAATTGAGTACCTTAAACTTACAATCTTCTGGTAAGTTTAAGGTACTCAATTCAATCATTAATAATTACTTATTTTTTTTAAGGCAACCACTTTCCTCAATTTTTTTAAGTAAACTCAACTTATTCGGGTTTACAGTGAATGCACCTAACCCACAACTGCTGCCCGAGCGCTGTAGTATCACTGCCCATTGCTCTGGGTATGTGTGTGTGCTCATTGCTCATGTGTGTGTGTGCATGTGTGTGTTCACTGCTTTAGATGGGTTGAATACAGAGAGGAATTTCACTGTGCTTAAGTCTGTGCTTGAGTGTACATGTGATAAATGAAGTTGTTCTTGTTCTTTTTCTTCTTCTTGAGTCGCGTATTTAAAGAGTGAAACTTGTTCAGATGAGTTGGCGGAATGCAGGGTGAGTGCAGGTTGTTCTTTAAAAAAAGAATTGTCCAAAAGTTTTATTAAAAATATTGAAACTCAATATTTTCAGCACTGACGCCTCCACACTGTGCTAGTGTGCAGTGTTCACCATCACTGCATTGATCTCTAATGTACAGTGTAGGTGGGAATATAAAGCCATGAGTCAGAGCAAAGCACCACAGTACATGACTAAAGCCACAGGACCGGCTTTTCACTGCTCAGCTTTGTGTGTGTGTGTGTGTGTGTGAGAGAGAGAGAGAGAGAGAGAGAGAGAGAGAGAGAGAGAGAGAGAGAGAGAGAGAGAGAGAGACCTTGGCATTCTTGTGAGTGAGTGAGAGAGAGAGACCTTGGCATTCTTGTGGTTATATATGTGGTTCTCTAATACTTAATAAAGAAATTATGATAGAAATTTAAGATACTAAAGAAACAGTTTGGTCCAGAGTCAAATGTAGAAAATTATTTGGCTTTAAGGGGCATCTGATTCAGGAAACATGCTGACTGTAGTGCCTTATAATAATCTGATACACCACTGTTACTTTATTGCATTGTTACTGTACTTAATATGTTTTATTAAATTGTTAATTTGTTAATTTCTTACGTCAATACAAATGAGCAAATCTTTCATTTTTGGGCTAAAATGGTTCATTTGAGAAACATGCTGACTGTTATGTGAGACGATAACCCGATATACTATTATTACATTGTTACATTGTTACTTCCTTACCCTAATACAGTACTTTGTTACACTATTACTGTGCTACATCATTCCTGTTTACAGTGTTACAATGATAATGAGACTTTGTTTTTTTTTTTTACAGTGATACACTCTTACATTGATACTTTGTTATGCTGATCGTTTTTGGTGTTACACTGTTACATTAAGGCTTTTTACACTGATAGTTTTTACAGTGTTACACTGTTTAGAATTTGTTAAATTGATAGTTTATTACATAATTACACTGTTTCATTAAAAATGTCTTACATTAATAGTTAACATTGTTGTAGTGTTACATTGGTGGTTTGCGATATTTTTTCTTTATTGTATTATTAAATCATCACATTGTTGCTTTACTGATTTTTTTTTTAACATTGTCCATCCATCCATTATCCGTAACCGCTTATCCTATGCAGGGTCGCAGGCAAGCTGGAGTCTATCCCAGCTGACTATGGGCGAGAGGTGGGATACACCCTGGACAAGTTGCCAGATCATTGCAGGGCTGATACACAGAGACAAACAACCATTCACACTCACATTCACACCTATGATCAATTTAGAGCCACCAGTTAGCCTAACCTGCATGTCTTTGGACTGTGGAGGAAATTGGAGCACCCGAAGGAAACCCACGCAGACACGGGGAGAACATGCAAACTCCACACAGAAAGGCCCTCGTCAGCCACTGGACTCGAACCCAGAACCTTCTTGGTGTGAGGCAACAGTGCTAACCACTACGCCACCATGCCGCCTACATTGTACATTGTCTCTCCATTAAACGCTCTACTTTGCTTTTTTTTTTCAAAGGACAAATACACAATGCTGAATTTAATCATTTAGCTGATGTGGATCAGATATGAATAAAAGAAAATTACCCTTTCCTTCTTAAGTAATTTAATAAATCTGTCCATCTCCTACATGAAATAGTCGCTATCTAGTGACCTGAACTGTATCTGATCATCTCTGTGTTGTACATGTTCAAAGACAATCAGTAGATAAAAATCCATTTAGTGTCACAATTTAACCTTCAGCTGCTCATTCATCTTTCTGCTGCTGCTCTGGATTGGGTTTTACCATCATTTCCTCATCATTTACCACCAAGTTATTCATTTCCAAGGTCACAAAGATACCAGGAGACACAAAGACAATAATGCTTGGATACTAGAAAACAAGAGGATGAGGACAGATGGACACAAGGAAAAATACAAAACCCTTGAAACAGGTCAACTAGGAGACTCGGGAACTTAGAGGCAAAGAAATAAAAGAAAACAAGCTGATTTGGAAATTAAGATACTATGAAGGTGGGAAAGAATAAAATAAGAAGATTACAACTAGAAGGCAATGAGACAAGACAAGACAAAGACTCAAAAAGAAGAAAGACTCAGGAAAGAAAAAACAAAGGAATATGGGGACATAAGAACAGGAAAACAGACAATAGGAAATAAAAAAACAACAACATTAAGGGCACTAGGAACATAATGGCAAGAAGATATGGAAACAAAGAACACTAGGAAACAAAGAGACAAGAGAACAAGAAGACAAGTAAACAGACAGGAGCAGCAGAAATGGCTGAAGTGCCCTTGAGCAAAGCACCTACTGTAACTTCCAACTGCTCCCCAGGCTGCTCTGGGTTTGTTGTACGTTGCTCTGGATAAGAGCGTCTGCTAAATGCCTGTAATGTAATGTAAGGTAATGAAAGAGAAAACAAAGAAACTTGGAGATGAGGAAATAAGGAAAAGTGGAACTGGGGAGCAAGAAAACCTGGAGAATAGGAAACATTGAAAAAAGACACAAGGAATATAAAGACAAGAAAAATAAGAACCCTTGAAGAGCCCACTTGTTTGAAGAGTATGTGTATTACCTGGATAAGTGTGCAGTACAAACAAACTTCATCTCATCTCATTATCTCTAGCCGCTTTATCCTTCTACAGGGTCGCAGGTAAGCTGGAGCCTATCCCAGCTGACTACGGGCGAAAGGCGGGGTACACCCTGGACAAGTCACCAGGTCATCACAGGGCTGACACAGAGAGACAAACAACCATTCACACTCACATTCACACCTACGGTCAATTTAGAGTCACCAGTTAACCTAACCTGCATGTCTTTGGACTGTGGGGGAAACCGGAGCACCCGGAGGAAACCCACGCGGACACGGGGAGAACATGCAAACTCCGCACAGAAAGGCCCTCGCCAGCCACGGGGCTTGAACCCGGACCTTCTTGCTGTGAGGCGACAGTGCTAACCACTACACCACAAACAAACTTACTGTATTAGTTATATTATTAACTTCTTAGTACTTAGAACCTGTCAGGAGTTTAACATGGCCTCTATAGGAACAAAATGCAAACTACTATAAGAGTACTTGGAACAGTTGGAATACTCTTAGAAGAAAAGGGTTCATTGGATAAGGGTGGCACAGTGGTATAGTGGTGTTGCCTCACAGCAAGAACATTCTGGGTTTGAGCCCAGCAGATGACAAGGGCCTTTCTGGGTGGAGTTTGCATGTTCTCCCCGTGTCTGCATGGGTTTCCTCTGGGTGCTCCGGTTTCCCCCACAGTCCAAAGACATGCAGCTTAGGGTAATTGGTGGCTCTAAATTGACCGTAGATGTGCATGTGAATGGTTGTTTGTCTCTATGTGTAAGCCCTGTGATGATCTGGCGACTTGTCCAGGGTGCACCCCGCCTCTCACCCATAGTCAGCTGGGATAGGCTCCAGCTTGCCTGCAACCCTGCACAGGATAAGTAGCTACAGATAATGGCTGGCTGGATGGATGGGTGCATTGGATAATTAATGGTTCTTATCTTCCAAATAAGGGTTTTATTTCTTATAGGCCAAGTTTACAGTAGACCGTATCTGTCTCGTTTTCTTCGCGGATGCACTGTCCGTTTACATTAAACCGCCTGGAAACGCCGGGAAACGGGAATCCGCCAGGGTCCACGTATTCAATCCAGATCGTGTCAGCTCCGGTGCTGTGTAAACATTGAGATACGCGGATACGCTGTGCTGAGCTCTAGCTGGCGTCGTCATTGGACAACGTCACTGTGACATCCACCTTCCTGATTCGCTGGCGTTGGTCATGTCACGCGACTGCTGAAAAACGGAGCGGACTTCCGCCTTGTATCACCTTTCATTAAAGAGTATAAAAGTATGAAAATACTGCAAATACTGATGCAAATACTGCCCATTGTGTAGTTATGATTGTCTTTAGGCTTGCCATCCTTCCACTTGCAAGTGGTAAGTGATATGCGCTGGGATCACACACACAGCGGCTCAGTCCCGAATCACAGCTTGTGCGCTTCACTCGCGTGCTCTGTGAGCTGCACAGGGCCGGAGTGCACACCCTCCAGAGGGCACTCGCTGTTCAGGGCGGAGTGATTTGGAGCGCAGGATGCCTGCGGAGCCGAGCGTATCCGTGTATTGGCGTTGCTGTGTGCACGCAAATCGTGTATTGGTGTTGCTGTGTGCACACTAATCGTTTTAAAAACGTTAATCTGATGATCCGCTGATACGGTCTAATGTAAACATGGGCATAGAATCCTACATAGAACCTTTCAGATAGAGCAGAGATCAGTAGACAGTAATCTTCCTCATGTACGTGGTGATGGATCTGTGAGTAAATCTGTATGAAATGTAAATTTGAGAAGTGTTGTTGGTTCTTCCCTCAGTAAGAGGAATCAGATGTTCTCAGTTCTACATGGACTGACTGTATTATATAAATTATTCTCGCACAGGACAGAGGGAATGACAGAGAACCTCATTGTGAAGGCAGACTCAGCACCCCATGCATACATTAACCTTCTCTTCACAAAGGTACAGCTTTATTGAACTTTAAAATCAATTTCAAATTTTCACTCTTACTTCAGCTCACAAACTCAATATTGAGCAGAACCGACCAATCAGATGTTCACACTGATTGAAAATGCACTCATGTGTTCCTGTGTTCATTCCTCATTTCCGTTGGTGTGGTAATAATGTTTTTAAATGTGCCATGATTCCACAAGAACCAGACTGATATGTAATAAACTTTCAGTTCTTACTTTTGGCTTTGTACTGTGTAATATTTATCATTCATAACACAGCACTGTTGAATCCTGGATTGTGATTGGTCAGAAGGTGTTGATTACTTTTCTTTAACAGCAGTTCTGACAGTAGTGCAGCTGCAAATCACAGGTGTATATTAATGTGCTTGTTCTAATACGTTATCATTTCTATAGTAACAGCTCATTCATGGAGACTTGAATGGTGGATGCTCCACATAACGATATATATCAATGATATGGTGAATTTTTGTGGCTACTGCCTCATGTAGAGGCTGTAGCCACTGTGCCATTGTGTTATAAGAATGTAAGAATGAGTGTAACAATAGCGCACTGCGCATGCGTATACAGGTGTTCCTATTAAAATGGCAGGTGAGTGTATACAGTTCGGTTCACCATTAAAAATAAATGGACTAGACTAAAGAAATCACTTTCAGACATGTTTGTGCTTATTATAGAGGGAAAGTGTGTTCCTATTTTAAAATATACTCCAGGTTGTCCCCCTTTCCTTGCCTTCTTCGGCCAGTGGTCCCATGTGTGATGGAGATCTGATGCACTTCCGAGTTGTTACGGGAAGTTGTCGAAAAGAGTATTGAGACCACTGAGCTCTAGCGCCGGGCCATTTCCGGGAAATAAGAGCTTCAGTCATGGCAACAGCGTGTGTATGTCAGCCACGGTTCAGAGGTTTCAGTTTCGAAAAAGTGTAAGAGGTAAGGGTAGAATATTATAAAGTACAGACACTTGGTATAGTTTACTTCTGTGATTTTTAAATTGTTCATTTTTGGATTACACTTCATTTTTGTGGCTACTGCCTCATAGAGTATATATATCCATCCATTATCTGTAGCCGCTTATCCTGTTCTACAGGGTCACAGGCAAGCCGGAGCCTATCCCATCTGACTATGGGCGAAATGCAGGGTACACCCTGGACAAGTCATCAGGTCATTGCAGGGCTGACACACAGAGACAAACAACCATTCACACTCACATTCACACCTACAGTCAATTTAGAGCCACCAATTACCCTAACCTGCATGTCTTTGGACTGTGGGGGAAACCGGAGCACCTGGATGAAACCCACGCAGACACAGGGAGAACATGCAAACTCCATGCAGAAAGGCCCTCGCCAGCCACTGGGCTCGAACCTAGAACCTTCTTGCTGTGAGGCGACAGTGCTAACCACTACACCACCGTGCCGCCCCTGTATGGATATGGTATCAGAAAACAATTTTATTTATAAGCAGTAGCCACATGTACTCACAGGGTACCTATTTTTTCTTTTTTGTAAGGAGTCATTGATTGATTGATTGATTGATTGATTGATTGATTGAAGGAGTCTCCAGTCTCAGTGCTTTGTAACAGTAAGAGGTAAAGTTGTAACTTTAAGTTTTTCCATATCTTCAGGACAGAGGAATTTACACTTTGTGGTTTCTCCGTAACATGACAAGCTGCATTTTTTGTCTAATTAACTTCAGTGTAGACAAAATGAAGAAGACGGTGAGGGAATGGCTCCAATCATGTATTCTGATTGGCTCGGAATACATGATAACTGTATCCATTAAAATGAAATAGAAAAAAATTGAATGTTGGACTCTTCTGCTGGGAGCTTCATGGTGGTGTAGTGGTTAGCACTGTCACCTCACAGCAAGAAGGTTCTGGGTTCGAGCCCAGTGACTGACGGGGGCCTTTCTGAGTGGAGTTTGCATGTTCTTCCTGTGTCTGCATAGGTTTCCTCTAGGTACTCTGGTTTCCCCCACAGTCCAAAGGTTAGATTAACATGGGGCAGCCATGGCCTGAAGGTTGGGCTGAAGTGCCCTTGAGTAAAGCACCTAACCCACAACTGCTCCCTGGGTGCTGTAGCATAGCTACCCACTGCTCTGGGTATATATGTGTGTTCATTGCTCACTTGTGTGTGCATGTGTGTTCACTGCTTCAGATGGGTTAAATGCAGAGAGGAATTTCATTGTGTGCTTAAAGTGCATATCCTGGACCAATTTCATTTTTTTTTATATGAAAGTATGTCCCTTTACACACTCATCCAGAAGGGTAATTTTGCAGAAGGCCATCTGTCCACAGCAGAAAAAAATTAAATAACAAAACATGTCTGGAAAAATCCCAAAGGAGTCTGGAGCCAGATTCGTGATGTTACCTGCGGAAGTGCCAGCAGGCTGCAAGAGCTTGCACAGTTTCAGTGCACAGCCTGTGTAGACCAAGCGCTCCCATTTCCCTCTCATTGTCCGGTCTTTTGGAAAACGATGAGTACTAATCCCATCAAGATTGGTGTTGCTACACCCTTCTACGATACATCTATTAATCATTTTAATAATTACGTGATAACATTGAAGAAATTTGCAGAAAACCACCAGGTCGTTTTCTCAAACCAATGCTGATGTAGGATTCAGAAGGAGGTGTCCCGCATGTGACATCATGTAAATCAGTGTTTGCCGGGAAATCCAAATGGCAAGTTTTTTCAGAGGCGGACCAATTCGCCTCAAATGGCTTGATTTCAACTGAATTTTTCTGGTATTATGCAAGGTAAAAAAATTGCACAAAATGCAAAATGTGACAGATATTTGACCAAAGTTTAATATAAAATAGGAGAATTACATTGATCTTGCTCCTGAATCTACCTGTGATATGCACTTTAAGCCTGTGCTTGAGTGTACCTGTGATAAATAAAGGCTTCTTCTTCTTTCTTCTTATTGCCTGAGAATAGACTCTACTGTAAAAAAGAAGAAAAAGAAAAGTTTACTTGTTGGAAAACTGTTGCACTTTTATCATTGGATTTGATGCCAGTGAATTTGTACTTATGTGTTTGTTTATTCTATTACACTGTTAATTAAGTTACATTCTTTATACCATATAAATTTTTAAAAAACAAAAAAGTGTGGGGCCTAATGTCCCTCTTTCCCCTATCAGAAGAATAAAACACTTGGGGGCATGCTGTTACAGGAAATAATCATCTTCAGGGTGGGAACAGTAATGCTGCTTTATCCCATCACCCTGTCACTCAGTACTTTACTGTAACACACACTGTGGTTTATTACAGAAAGCAGAAATGTGAGCAAATTACATTCAGTATGGGTTCTAAGTGTTAAAATACTATGAAAGAATCTAGAAAGAATTGAAAAAAGCACAAAAAAGGCAGAAAGGTGTGAGACAGGGTATTAGCATTGCATGTCAGGCCCTGTGTCCGAAATCACTCACTCGTTCACTACTCCCTACTCCCTATATAGGGAATGACTATATAGAGGACTATATCGTGAGCTCATTGGTAAAATGAAAAAACGCTTTCGGACACTAGTCCGCCGTGCTGTTATTTACATCATTACTATTGCACAATTAAAACGTGCCAGATCAGTCGGCTGGTGGGTTTTCAAAATAATAAATACATGCATGTATTTTTGTGATAAATACATATTATACTGAGCGTATTTCCCACATTAATAAATACAAAGTACCTGCATCTTTCAGTTCTTTTAAATCAAGGCTGAATACTTTCTTCTTTGCCGTTGCCTTTTCTCTCATTCTCATCTCATTATCTCTAGCTGCTTTATCCTTCTACAGGGTCGCAGGCAAGCTGGAGCCTATCCCAGCTGACTACGGGCGAAAGGCGGGGTACACCCTGGACAAGTCGCCAGGTCATCACAGGGCTGACACATAGACACAGACAACCATTCACACTCGCATTCACACCTACGGTCAATTTAGAGTCACCAGTTAACCTAACCTGCATGTCTTTGGACTGTGGGGGAAACCGGAGCACCCGGAGGAAAGCCACGCGGACACGGGGAGAACATGCAAACTCCACACAGAAAGGCCCCCGCCGGCCCCGGGGCTCGAACCCAGGACCTTCTTGCTGTGAGGCGACAGCGCTAACCACTACACCACCGTGCCACCGCCGTTGCCTTTTATTAAATCAAATTTGAGGCTTTTGATTTGATTTCTTTCAGCACAACCGCGATGCATGATGGGATATATTGCTTGGTTAGTGACCATCGGTTGTACACTACTTTTCATGATGCATTGTGGGATACTTTGAGGGCACTGTATAGGGGGTAATAATCCTCACTATACATTCGGACAGCTCTACAAAATGGCGAACTCACTATATAGTCCACTATATAGTGAGTAGGGAGTGATTTCGGGCACTGGGAGGGTGTTAGCTATGTCAGGGTTGTCTGATAGACAATTCATCACACAAAACAGCAAAAATTTCACAAAGAATTATTTTAGAAATTATTTACATTTATTCAAATTACAGTCCTAAAGCTCTGCCCCTGTACCCCCAGTTTAACTAATTAGTATTTCACAATTCATTAAAATTGCTCTGATTCTCTCAGTGTGATTTGATACACAACGTCTCCTTTTACTATCACACTGACCGCTTTCTCCGACTCGGCCACGGCGCTTTGATTTATGATGCCATGTCACAATCATAATCTCTGTCTTTTTTCACTCTGTCTGTCCTCTCACCGTGTCTCTGCCCCTCTATTTCTCATATACTCTCTCTCTCTATTTCTTTCACACACACACACACACACACACACACACACACACACACACACACACACACACACACCTCTCCATCCTCTCCTGTCCGATTACACAGAGATTTATCATGGTTATTCTGGCAGCAGGTTCATTACCAACACAACCTGTTAGGAAACAGACAGATGGAGGAGAATTGCAGCCATAAAGTTTTATCCACTCGAGGCCAAGGAATAAAAGTTTATCGTTTTGGATGTGCACATCACTAATCTTTACATTCTGTAATATCACATCTGAATCTGACTTCACAAACCTGTTAACCAGTTTCACCCTCTGAGAAATCTGCATATCCAAATCTGTTCACACACACATATTATATTTTTGTCCAAAAATAGTTACACAGCATTGATTGTTTTAATCTGATATACTAAAAGAAAAAGGAATGAGGCACTCTTTTGCAATGTGTCTTCATGCAATCTAGAGAAAAAAAATCTCATTTAAAAATATTTTTCAGAATCTGTTTTTATTTATTTGCACAATTTTTTTGTCATACTATGATGTGTAACATTCAAGCTAATAAAACATTACTGAACTCAATTAAACTGATAAGAGAGGAAAGGCAGCAGCAAAAAAGAGAAGGAAAGAGGCAGACCTTTCACAAAAAACATGAAATAAAGAGAGAGAGAGAGAGAGAGAGAGAGAGAGAGAGAGAGAGAGAGAGAGAAGAAAGATCCTGAGACAGAGTGAGTTTTTACAAGTGAGTGAATATCTGAAAGAGGACCTTCCTCCTGCGATGTCCTTGCCGAGGCCATGAGCGCATGACCAGAAACTCTGCAGGAGATAAGAATGGGTTTGGAGAGAGAGAGAGAGAGAGAGAGAGAGAGATAAGGAACAGAGACAGAGAGGTGTTTATATGTGCAGCAGGTACAGAGCTGTGAACTGATGGATTCTGTTCTGTCTCAGCTGTAAACATTTAGAGCTAAAGGAGAAGAATGAGGGAGAATCTCTCTCTCTCTCTCTCTCTCTCTCTCTCTCTTACTCTCTATAGCCATGTTTCCATTAACCTGCTTAACACACAATTTGAAATTGTGAACAAAAAATGAATAATGGAAATGTGAATTTTGAAAAACCTCTCAAATATCACAAAAAAACCCCAACAATTGTTTTTACACTCGTAAGAGGTAGTTCTTCAGATAATTCAATCAAGCAACATTTTGCAAAATTGAAATGGAAACACATTTTTTTTGCATTTAAGTCACACAGCCCTGGCGACTTGTCCAGGGTGTACCCCACCTTTCGCCCATAGTCAGCTGGGATAGGCTCCAGCTTGCCTGCGACCCTGTAGAAGGATAAAGCGGCTAGAGATAATGAGATGAGATGAGATGAGTCACACAGCAATTGGAAATGCTATCATTCTGAAAAAAGACTGTTCTATAAGAGCTATCCTGAGAGGAGAAAACCCAGCTTTAAAACCCTTTGGTGACTGACCCCTTGAAAATGGTTCCTCCAGGAACGATGACGTTTCAGTTGTCAAGACAACGGAAAAACTAAAATACAAGAGCATTTTGTTTTGTGCACAAGAGCATTGTGACGTATCTTTCTGTTTTTGTATTTTAGTTTTTCCGTTGTCTTGACAACTGAAACGTCATCGTTCCTGGAGGAACCATTTTCAAGGGGTCAGTCACCAAAGGGTTACATAACATCGCTTCATGGAACCACAGACTATTCGCGATTGTGCTTTGTCGAAATTTTTAAAATATCATTCCTATTGTGTGCAAAATTGCAACGGAAACCTGGCTTCTCTCTCTCTCTCTCTCTCTCTGTCTCATGGTGTTGGAGGAGAAGGTGATGTCCTGCATGTTCATACTGACACTGGAGACTCCTTCCATAAAGGCTAAGAAATATTAACATCTCCTTACAGAAACCTTTACTATATCAAAGTTTGGCAGTGGTAACGTGATCGAACGTCGTCTGTGGGCGGTGAGGAGTCAGGTAGAGCTGGCAGGTAACACGTGATGAGTTTCACCTGTGTTTGATTACTGGCATTTTATTTATGTGTGTCTCTTGTGTTCTTGTAGAGAAGCCAGTGTGTGCATGCATGCGCGCATAGGGCAGAGTGAAGTCACTGAAATGTGAAGTTAAGGGAAAGTAAAATGCACCTTGAGTTGTCAAGCCTGCCTCCCATTTCTTCCTTTCCCAGGAGCCTTAGATTGCAACACAAAGATTTTTAAAATGTGTTCATGTGGCGCGTCCACTGTACAAGTCCCTGTGAATGAGCTGTTACTATAGAAACAATAAAGTATTAGAATGAGGGCACTCAGACCACTGGACCCAAGCATATCCATTCTGATCTCTCTCTCTCTCTCTCTCTCTCTCTCTCTCTCTCTCACACACACACACACACACACACACACACACACACACACACACACACACACACACACACCTACCTTCAGGGCATGAGCCACATTTCAAACTTGTAAGCTGTGTGTGTGTAGCAGTGTGTAAGTGTGTATCAGTGACCTACAGACTCATTAGGGTCACTTTGTTAAGAAAGCTCGACCTTTAGACGACATAATGAAGCCTGATATGAATCATAATCATGTTTAATGATGTATAAAGTTAGAGTGAAGAGACAGATGGAGATTGAAGGCCAGGCCTCATGCGGACCATCACAACGGGGGGAAACGATCAACAGCAGAGTGCAGCGGATGTCCGATGTTCTCCATAAAGGGTCCATTTTCGTTTTTTAGATGTCATCCATTATCCGCAAAGAGTCGGTGTAGCTGCTGGTTTTTGTTCCAACCACATATAGCTCCTGATTGGCTGGAATGAAACCAGCAGCCACATTGACTCTTTGTGGATAATGGATGACAAGAAAAAATGGTGAGATCTTAAAAGATCTTGGCAGATTGGACATGATGAAAGATCAAAGCAGTGGAGTGTGTAAAGGCAGCTATGTTGGGAATGTGGGCATGTGTGTGTGTGTGTGTGTGTGTGTTAGAAAGGTGCGCAGTGGAGCACGACCTTCCTCAATACCATCATCTTCTGTCAAATAATCAAAGCTGGAAGACGACTAACGTGTTATACAAGTTCTCACAGATTTGAGGTGTGTATTAACCAGTTTTCCCAATTCTCCAACATGAAGTTTCATGGATTATAATCTGGAGACATTTTCCAAAATATTCACTTTGAGGTTGAATTTTTAAAATATTTAGTTCCTAAATGAAACTGTCAGTGAAAGTTTTGACAATAAGTCTTCACTGATCACCTTTTATTTCATGACTAAATTGGAACAATGTAAATGAAAAAATATTTGAGAGCTCATTTATGGTGAAATCTCCATTCATTATGCGCTGACAAGAAAATACGAGATGAGATAGCCGGCTCAGTCCAGGCAGACAACCTAGCTTACTTCTCAAGAGATGATTTACCGCCAAGAGAAATATCCTTCAGTAAAATGCATTACAGTATGCTACCTTCCCTGTTCCACATTCCTGACCATAGTTGGGAAGCGGAGGAATCTGGCTCACTAGGCTTGCTTGCTTAACTGCTTACACGGCTTTTACAAAGTTCCTGGATTCTAACAGGTGTATGAGTCAGGACACACACACACACACACACACACACACACACACACACACACAATGTTGGTCTGAATGAAGTAAAATCTTTATATGAAAATAGTTGACATCAATATCACAGCGTACAAAATGCCATCTTCACTCAGTGAGTAGCAAAAACAAAAACAGAGTCGTGGCTAACTCCACACACAACTTCCACATAGCAGCAACACCAATCGTATTCAAAAACAAACAAACAAACAAACAAACAAACAAACAAACAAACAAAAAAAACCATCAGCCAATACCGATCCTGTTATTGCCCCTCTTAAAGCTACAGGGCACATATTTACAACAAATCTTATGAAACTGTTTGAAAAAATTATGACTAAAACATTGACTAAAATTAGACTAAAATTAAAACTGAGTTCCACTGACTCAATCTTGACTAAAACAAAACAACAAAAAAAGACTACAGTGAGACTAAAATATAAATACAATTTTCAGTAAGAGACTAAAACTAACTTGAACCGTCTTGTCATAATTAATACTGTTTTCAAACTTCCATACATTATCCGTAGCCGCTTATCCTGTGCAGGGTTGCGGGCAAGCTACAGCCTATGGGCGAGAGGCAGGGTACACCCTGGACAAGTTGCCAAATAATTGCAGGGCTGACACAGAGAGACAAACAACCATTCACACTCACATTCACACCTACGGTCAATTTAGAGCCACCAATGAACCTAACCTGCATGTCTTTGGACTGTGGGGGAAACCGGAGCACCCGGAGGAAACCCACACAGACACGGGGAGAACATGCAAACTCCACACAGAAAGACCCCCCGTCGGCCTCCAGGCTCGAACCCAGGACCTTCTTGTTGTGAGGTGACAGTACTAACCACTACACCACCATACCGCCCTGTTTTCAAAAAATAATACAAAAAAGGATTTGTAGGCAATCTCACGCACACCTGAGAAGCAGCCTCCCCACCATTAGAGGCAGTGTTACCTGAGGTTTTATGCAAACCTGGAGAAATTTCAGTTGAATTATTGGTATATCAGTGCTTCTGAATATTTAAATTGATGAACTTACTCAGCTTGGCCCAGAGGGAGCATGGCTCTGTGTGTGTGTGTGTGTGTGTGTGTGTGTGTGTGTGTGTGTGTGTGTGTGTAATCTGTGCTGGAATATATTATCTCTCAAACTAAGCACATTCAATTAATTATTAAACATTAAATGTTTAATATTCCTTTCAAAACTAATAAAAATGGCAAGAAATGTAAATTCACCTCCATTTAACTGATAATCGATGTCAGAGTTGCCAAAATAGATTAAAATAGAAGTGTACTGCTGCTCCATCTTTCGTTCTTCCTCTCTCCTGGACAAGTGCCAAGTTTATAGAGGAATTTTGTGTTTCCCTTTCCATTAGAACAGACAGACAGAATGTTTTAAAATCAACGTTACAGTTATATGTCTGCTGTAATTTTCTTTGAGAGTTTTATTTAAGAGAAAGATCATATACTGTAAGTAACTGCCTGATTTGTGTTTTTGGTAAATGACAGGGGCACACACACACACACACACACACACACACACACACACACACACACACACACACGGTCAGTGTGTATGGACACATCTGTCAGTGTGTATGGTGTAATTATTAATCACAGAAAAGCCTTTGTTAACCTTGGTAGCCCAAAGCTACATTAGGAATTCAGCTCTTTTCCTGTGTTCTCTCACCTGCGTGTCATGGGACAATCAGTATTCCTCTCACTTCCTCTCTTCCTCTCACTCCTTCTCCTCTTCTTCTTCCTCTCTCTGGACTGCACTGTGAAAGGAAGGACAGAGTGAGAGTAAGAAAAAAAAATGAGATTGGTTCTGCCTTGTTTACAGCTCTCCTCTGCACACTATTAAATGGGGAATTCACTTTCAATCTAATCTCCATCTATTACCATGCGGGTACAGGCTCTGTTAAATAAAACCACACGTTCAGCTGAAGGGAATGCAGCACTGTCCCATTACAGACAGACAGACAGACAGACAGACAGACACACACACACACGGCTTAGACATTCGTTTGGACCACGCACTGATGCACTGAGGGGCGAATGTTTTCAGATAGAGAATTACACAGACAGACAGAAACATTGCTAGACATGTGGATAGACAGACAGATAGACAGGCGCAGGGAGATAAACAGACATTCAGACAGTAGACAGACAGACAGTTAGTCAGACAGTAAGACAGATACAGACAGACAGACAGACAGGGAGGGAGGCAGTAAAGTAAGTAGACAGGTACACATACATGTCAACCTATACGGAATGTCCGTATTTTATACGGATTTGATTCAATAAACGTAGTATATGGGTGTATAAATAAAGTTATACGGATTCTTGAAAAAAACTTCAATATTTATTTAGAGCTATAATCAATTCCCACGATGATAAAAGAGCGCATAACATTTACAAACGTACTGTACACCACAGACAGCCAGTAAAGAGTCTTATGAAATCACGCGTTATCTTGTGGTAGCGAGACTTCGTTCCACTTTTGATCATGTGCACACCGCATTGCGAGAATCCCGCCAACCGTGAAGTCATAGACATATAAACATAGACGCGGCCTTCTGCGTAGAATCATACGTCATCCTCGCCGCCATATTGGATGTGGCAAAGTGGAGATTCTTCAACCGTCTCTGGTATAGCGTCTAGACAGTAGCCGAGAATAAAGATGCCTCATTCATGTGCTGCGTTTAACTGTACCAACAGGTTTACCGTCCAAACGAGATCACATGGGATTACCTTTCACAGGTGAGACTGGAGAAATACTTTTCATTGTATTTGGTCATTATAACGTAATTTTACAAACAGAGTTTCCTGACTTTGTGGCTAATATGAAGTCTCGTGCATAATAGCCACTCAGTGAAACCTGTCTCCAAACAACGAAGTATTTCCTTCGTAACTACGCTGATAACACTTTGTGTTTTTGTCAAACATTGGAGCTTTGTATTCATTCTGAAGGTTTATTGTTATTAATATTGAATAAAAAGTAACTGGGATATATCATTGTTAATTATCATTCAAATTTTAGGTAAATTATTTTAATTTGCATCTTATATGGATTTTATAAGGGAAATACGGATTTTGGAGGTTGGTTATACAGGTTTGATTGATCAAAGGTTGACATGTATGGGTACACATATGCCGCTTTTCCACTATAAACGCGGCTGAGTCGGGCTGAGCCGTGCCGTGCTGAGTCGGGCTGAGCCGTGCCGTGCTGAGTCGGGCTGAGCGGGGCTGTTGGAGTTGCATTTCGACTACAACCGCGCTGAACCGTGCTGGCTGGAAGTGGGTGGACACATTGGGTGGAGTTAGCGAAAGTGGGTGGATGTCAGGTGATGTCGTTAAGCAGCGCAAACAGTGACATCAGTGAGCTTTTAAGCGGTAGTCTCACGACCCGAATAGTAAACAATAAACATGGAGGACATGGAGTCGTTAGTGTTGCTGGTCTTGGTGCTGTGGCTTGTTGTCACCGACAACGCGGACAGATACTGGCAAGAGCGTATAGATGAGGCGAGGCGCATAAGGCTTCAGAAATTCTCATAATTCGTAATTCTTCTCCTTCTGGGTTTACGGTGTTTACAGATCCCAGCGCGCTCGCGGGGCGTGTGTGGGCATGTGAGGACACTCCTTCTCACCAATCAGTGCACAGGGGAGTGTCTGCTCATGCCCCCAGCCTCACTTGGCTCGCTTTGGCTCGCTTCAGCCCCACTCCAAAACGGTGCGAGTTTTAGGGGCTAAGCAGGACTGAAGCGAGCTGAGTCGTGCTGGTTTTTGGTAGTCGAAACACGAGCCGTGTCGGGCTGAAATGAGCTGAAGTGAGCTGAAAAAGGGTAGTGGAAAAGGGCCAATAGACTATTTCCACTTTAATACATTTTAGTTTATAAAGGCATCACTTTTGCTGCCTTTAAGTCTGGCATACACACTACTCTGGAATTTTTGAGCCCCTAAAATGGAGACTTTTATAAAAGCGACTGGCCCTTTTTTTAGTTTGAAAACTCTGCGGTTGCATCTTAGTCTGGATGGGCAGAAATGGAGACTTTCAGAAATGTTCACTTCCTGATTGGGTCTTTTATCAGTCACGACATATCCTTTACTGATTCGTCACACTTCCATCATGTGACTCTTTTCCAGAAGAAAACAAATTGGTGCCCATGTGTGTCAGTACTCACATACTCAATGTACGTGAATGATCATGTGATACAGTGCCTTGCAAAAGTATTCATACCCCTTGAACTTTTTCACATTTTTCCACCTTACAACCACAAACTTAAAAGTTTTTTATTGAGATTTTATGTGATAGACCAACACAGAGTAGTACATAATTGTGAAGTGAAACAAAAATGATAAATGATCTTCAAAATTTTAAACAAATAAAAATCTGAAAAAAATGTGATGTGCATTAGTATTCAGCCCCCCTGCGCCAATACTTTGTAGAGCCACCTTTTGCTGCAATTACAGCTGCAAGTCTTTTGTGGTATGTCTCTACCAGCTTTGCACATCTAGACACTGAAATTTTTGCTCATTCTTCTTTGCAAAATAGCTCAAGCTCAGCCAGATTGGATGGAGAGCGTCTGTGAACAGCAATTTTCAAGTCTTGCCACAGATGCTCAATGGGATTTAGGTCTGGACTTTGACTGGGCCATTCTAACACATGAATATTCTTTGATCTAAACCATTCCATTGTAGCTCTGGCTGTATGTTTAGGGTCATTGTCTTGCTGGAAGCTGAATCTCCTTCCCAGTCTCAAGTCTTTTGCAGCCTCCAACAGGTTTTCTTCCAGGATTGCCCTGTATTTAGCTCCATCCATCTTCCCATCAACTCTGACCAGCTTCCCTGTCCCTGCTGAAGAAAAGCATCCCCATGGCATGATGCCAGCACCATGTTTCACAGTGGGGATGGTGTGTGCAGGGTGATGAGCAGTGTTAGTTTTCCGCCAAACATAACGCTTTGCATTTAGGCCAAAAAGTTCAACTTTGGTCTCATCTGACCAAAGCACCTTCTTCCACATGTTTGCTGTGTCCCCTACATGGCTTCTTATGCCTGTCTTTCAACAATGGCTTTCTTCTTGCCACTCTTCCAAAAAGGCCAGATTTGTGGAGTGTACAACTTATAGTTGTCCTGTGCACAGATTCTCCCACCTGAGCTGTGGATTTCTGCAGCTCCTCCAGAGTGATCATGGGCCTCTTGGCTGCTTCTCTGACCAGTGCTCTCCTTGCTCGCTCTGTCAGTTTAGGTGGACGGCCAAGTCTTGGTAGGTTTGCAGTTGTGCCATACTTTTTTCCATTTTTGAATGATGGCTTGAACAGTGCTTCTTGAGATGTTCAGAGCTTGGGATATTTTTTTTATAACCTAACCCTGCTTTAAACTTCTCCAGAACTTTATCCCTGACCTGTCTGGTGAGTTCTTTGGTCTTCATGATGCTGTTTGTTCTTCAGTGTTCTCTAACAAACCACTGAGGCCTTCACAGAACAAGTGTATTTATGCTGAGAGTAAATTACAGACAGTAGGACTCTATTAACTAATTAGATGACTTCTGAAGGCAATTGATTGCACTGGAGTGTATTTAGAGGTATCAGAGTACAGGGGGCTGAATACTAATGCACACCACATTTTTCAGATTTTTATTTGTTTAAAATTTTGAAGACCATTTATCATTTTCGTTTCACTTCACAATTATGTGCTACTCTGTGTTGGTCTATCACATAAAATCTCAATGAAAAACTTTAAGTTCATGGTTGTAAGGCGGAAAAATGTGAAAAAGTTCAAGGGGTATGAATACTTTTGCAAGGCACTGTATGCATTTTCATGTGCGTAAGTATGGATGGAGATTATTTTTGATACAGAGCTAAAACACTTGGCTGGATGGAGACTGTATTTATTTTTAATTTCAATTTTAAAACTAAAATATATTAATGTGGACATAGCTTCAGTCAGACAGCCACAAACTACACACACACACACACACACACACACACACACACACACACACACACACACACACACACACACACAAATAATCAGGAATACATGTAAACAGTCAGAGACAGACAAGTAGACAGACTGAGGGTGGGACAAACAGACAGACAGATACACAGACACACACAATGAGGCAGGCATAATCATATATAGACATAAAGAGAGACACAAAATGGTATTATGTATTATGGCATAATAACACACTACTGTGCATGTGTGTGTGTGTGTGTGTGTGTGTGCTGCTCTCAGCCAATCACAACACACCATATTGAGAAATAATGAAAATTTCATTAATAGATCATTTTTAATAATTTAAGTGATAAACTCGGTCATGGACTCAGGCATGTGAATGGGAGCGTCTCTGTGGGGCATGTGAGATTGGAGTGATGAAGGAAACACTGTAGGGAGCACAAGGTATGGCTGAGGTGATTTGAGATGCTGCTCGTGTTTTCAATTGAGCATGTTACTTCAGGAAGGCCGATTACAGCCGAGCTCAGAGTGAGGTGATGGATGGAGGCTGTTACCCTCTCAATTTCCCTCACTTTAATACTTTAACCCTTAAACACTCGAGCACTTTTGAGGCCTTTCACTTCCTTTATTAATAAACCGTATGTCTAGCATTCAGTCATACACACAGTCACATACATCATTCCATATGTACACACATTATGTTTCACACAAACCAAATATATATTTTTTTATCTCTTAATAATAATAATGTTTTAATTCTTCACACTGACATGGGGTGTAATATTTATATATTTATTAACAAAATAATTAGACATAGACTCAATTCCAAATAGTGCACTACAGACAGAGAGACAGACAGACAGACAGACAGACAGTAAGACAAGCAATTACACTGACAGGCAATTAGACAGACAAATGGGCTCAGTCCGAATAATGAACTATATAAGAGTTATAACTCAATATATCATACTCTATGTAGTGCACATATATAAAGTTGTAGGGCACTAAATTCCAGATTGATCCTTCTTTGAAATATAGTGCACTATAACAGTATTATAACAGTAATAGTACTAGTGTAGGGGGACGTTATCTATAATCAATTTATTCATTCATTATCTATATGTCATGCTCCGCCCTGAACATCCACTCCAGAGATTACAGATCTGTTACACCAGCGCTGATCCGGATCTGGGACAAGAATTCCTTCTCACCTGCATTCACTTCCTTGTTTTCACCGCCGCTTATAAATACACCGTTCTCAGGCTCAGACCTTGCCAGAACGTCTCATTTGCTTCTCTAGCCATTTCTGTGCCTCTCTTGCTTCTCATGGTTTTTCTCTCTAGCGATTTTCTCTTGTTCATGGTTTTTGCACTAACGTTTTTCTGGTTCATGTTTTTTTGCACTAAGGGTTATTTCTGATTCATGGTTTCTTGCACTAAAGGTCTTTTCTTGTTCAGGGTTTTTTGCGCTAGCGTTTTTGTCTTTGCCTGTCTCATGTTTTTGTCAAGTTGTTTGTTCTCATTTTGCCTGGACTATTTTTGCCATTTGTTTTTTGTCCTGTTTGTTTACCTTTTGCCACGCCCTTTCTTCTTTGTATCAAATCATCTTATTTATTGGATTACTGTGTGTTCTGCGTTTGAATCTGAACTTCACCATATCTCCACCCACCCTAACAGTACGTTCTGGCCAACATGGATCCAGCGGAACTCGGCCATCTGAGAATGGCCATCCAGCAGCAAGGGACTCTCCTCAGGACCCACCAACAAGACCTACAACAAATTACCCAGAACCTCACCACCCTGTCCAACGCACTCAGGCTTCTCACCACGCAGATGCAGCGCTGTCAAGCTGTGCCTACCCCTGCTCAGCCATCTCGTACTTCAGCTCCTGCCACCACCTTTCTCCACGAACCGAGACTTCCAGTGCCTCAGCCCTACAAGGGAGAACCAGGTACTTGCAGATCGTTTCTGTCTCAATGTTCATTGATTCTAGAGCTGCAACCTCTGGCCTTCCCCACAGAATGCTCCCGGGTAGCATATACAATAACGCTCCTCACCAGCAAGGCCAGAGAGTGGGGAACAGCAGTCTGGGATGCCAATGCACCCTTTTGTTCCAGTTTCAAGGATTTCTCCGAGGAGATGAGGCAAACTTTCAACTGCTCTCTGTATGGCTGGGAGGCGGCCAGAGAGCTCATGTAGCTGCAGCAGGGGTCCCAGTCTACCTCGAATTACGCCATTGAGTTCCGGACGTTGGCGGCTTCGTGCGGTTGGAATGAGAATGCCCAGATTGACATGTTCCTGCACGGCTTGTCCAACGCCATCAAGGATGAATTGGTATCATGGGAACTGCCGTCAGACCTCTCCAGCCTCATGAACCTCGTCAACCGTATCGACGCTCGGATCCAACAACGGAGGAGAGAGAAGAACCGTCCCAGCTTCACCTCCTCTCCATCTCCTGCCGCGTCCATCGAACCCATGCAGGTAGAATGGGCTTGGGTGTCAGCAGAGGAACGACATCACCGGCGGAGCATGGGGCCTGCTTCTACTGCGGTCATCTGGGACACATCTGCCGAGCCTGTCCGCTAAAAGGATGAGCCCACCAGTGAATCAAGGGGCCCTGGTGGGCAACGCTCGGAACCAGTCCCCCGCTAATCATCCGCTACTTCCTGTCATCATTATCTGTGACAACCAGCATCACCACCTCCAGGCCCTCATCAACTCAGGGGCGGACAGGAACCTGATCTGCTCCCCCACTGCCAAGCGTCTGGGAATCCTGCTACTTGCTCTCGATGTCCCTCTCACTGTCCTGACACTCAATGGCACTGGCTTGACCAGCATTACCTACCTTACCACCCTGCTCACTCTAAGGATTTCTGGTAACCACTCAGAAACCATCCAGCTTTACATCATGAACAACCTCCACCTACCCATTGTCCTAGGATTACCATGGTTAACGCAGCATAACCCCCACCTTAACTGGGCTGACAACACCATACTAGGCTGGAGCCAGTCCTGCCTAGCTTCCTGTCTGAACTCCGCTCTGCCTCCCACCAAACCACTGCAACCTTCAGCCAGCGAGTTTCCCGACCTCTCTCACATGCCTTTGGAATATCTGGATCTCAAACTCATTTTCAGCAAGACCTGAGCAGTGTTCCTCCCTCCTCACAGACCCTATGACTGTGGAATCGACCTCCTACCCGGGACAGTGCCACCCAAAGGATGACTCTACTCCCTCTCTCCCATCAAAAGGCAAGCCATGGAGAAGTACATCTCCAAATCTTTGGCAGCTGGGATCATCCGCCCTTCCTCCTCCCCAGCAGGGGCGGGATTCTTCTTCATGGAAAAGAAGGACAAGTCACTCCACCCCTGCATTGACTATCGGGGTCTCAATGCCATCAAGGTCAAGAACCGCAACCCACTACCACTCATGACCACGGCCTTTGAATTACTCCAGGGAGCCAAGGTATTCACCAAGCTAGATCTACGCAATACATATCATCTCGTCAGGATCAGGGAGGGGGATGAGTGGAAGACGGCCTTTAACACCGCCACTGGTCACTACGAGTACCTTGTGGTCCCTTTAGGCCTGACCAACGCACCTGCAGTCTTCCAGGCACTCGTTAACGACATCTTAAAGGACTTCCTAAACATCTTCATTTTCATGTACCTGGATAACATCCTGATCTTCTCCCACTCCCTGGAGGAACATCGGGGTCACATGTGGCAGGTCCTCCAGCGCCTGCTAGAGAACAAGTTGTTCATCAAGGCGGAAAAGAGCGAGTTCCACCAAGGCTCTGTCTCGTTCCTGGGGTTCATCATCTCTCCAGTAAAGATCCAGATGGACCCCCTCAAGCTGGAGGCAGTCGCTGACTGGCCCACCCCATCTTTGAGACGAGAGTTCCAGCGCTTCCTGGGGTTCACCAACTTCTACAGGCGCTTCATCCGCAACTTCACCACGGTGGCCAGACCTGTCTCAGCCCTGACCTCGACCAAGACCAAGTTCAAGTGGGGGGAGGAAGCAGAAAAAGCCTTTTCCAGTCTCAAGTGCAGGTTTACCACAGCACCCATTCTCACCATACCTGATTCAACCAAGCAGTTTATCATTGAGGTTGACGCCTCCGAGTCAGGGGTCGGAGCCATCCTATCCCAGAGGGCCAATGACAACAAGGTCCACCCATGCTCCTTCTTCTCCTGCCGGCTATCCCCAGCCGAATGGAACTACAACATCGGAGACCGAGAACTACTGGCTGTGAAACTAGCCTTGGAGAAGTGGAGGCACCGGCTCGAGGGGTCTGAGCTCCCTTTCCTAGTCTGGACTGACCATAAAAACCTGGAGTACCTCAAGTCCGCCAAACATCTTAATTCCTGTCAAGCCCGTTGGTCTCTCTTTTTCTCCCGGTTCAACTTCACGCTCTCCTACCACCCAGGCTCCAAGAACAGCAAACCCGACACCCTGTCCAGGATGTTCTCTTCCCACCAAAAGGAGTCCAAGCTAGAGCCCTGCACTCCCGCGGGACCCGACGCAAAGCAGTGCGGCGCGGGACAAATTTTGAAAGCTCATTGCGGGTGCCGGCGGGAGGGGGAGTGCACAATGCGGGAGAGGGCGGGAGAGGTGATAAGCTGCAGTCCCGCTAACTAAAAACGTGTTTAAAATCAAATTTATAAATTATTAATTTATGTCTATCATATATAATTTGTGCTGGATATTTTATTTGGCATTAATAAAAACATTTTAAGATGCCTAAATTTGCGGATGTGGTCTAATCTCACGCACGTTTCCGATTCCTTTCCACTCTTCCACTCTTCCGTGTTTGAGATCTCTGATCATGGCAGAAGAGCAGAGCTCCTCTAGTGAAGTGTGAATGCCCACACTTGCTGATACTGTTCTGTGTGCTCAGGTCAGCCGTCCTTGCATTCTCTATTAAATATACTGTTTAAATGCCATAATGCGTTCTATCAGGTTACTTGTCCTGTGCTATTATGTGCTATGTCTCAGCATGCATACACACATGCAAGTTGGTATTCAGGTGTTAAACAGTGTCCTTGATGGTTAGGAAGCTGAAATTGAATTATGTGATAAGTGTGGAGTCTCAGTGCTTTACCATACAAAGATTATTTTTGCCACCTAGCATCTAACTGTTAAACTGATACATTTTTTAGGGCACCTTCATTTGAAAGGCAGCACAGAAAAGATGTCCAAGTCCTTGAAGAATTTTTTACAATAAAGGTAGGTTCTCTTAACATGCTGTACTGATGTACATACGTTTTTTGGATGTTAGTTAGTTCAAACTTGCATCGTACCATATTGGTTTAATGCTAACTTGGTTGGTTGTTTGGGAAACGCACCCCTGAACGTGAGCTGTAGATATTTATGCTCAAATCCACTCAAAGTAGGGGGCGGGGCACCATCACACTGTGTCTTTAAATTATATTAATTTCTTATAGGCCTACTTGTATTTCCTAGAATGTAAATGTGAGGAGTGACATATAAGCTATATGCAATGTACAATATTCTTAATATCCACTGCAGATTTTGGTAGGTATGTTGGGTATCTCTGTAAAGCCTCACCTGCGCATGCCGCCTGGCAATGCGCACCCTCGCTACGTGCGCTAGGTGAATGATCGGTCAGTGGAGAGCTCAGCTAAGCTCAGCATGTTTAATTCCCCAAGCCAATGACAAGAACTTTCGTGAGAAATAACGTGAACGTCTGCATCATGCGGGATTTGCGGGCGGGAGCGGGACAAAATATGGTAGGCGCGGGCGGGAGTGGGACTGAAAATCATAATTCTTTGCGAGAGCGGGCGGGAGCGGGACTGCACAATGCGGGAGCAGGCGGGAGTGGGACTGAAAATTCTGTCCCGCACAGACCTCTAGTCCAAGCCACCTGAGACCATCCTTGCTCCATGCTGCCTGGTGGGAGCCACTATTCTAGAGGTTGAGACACTCATGCAGAAGATGCTGGAGCAGGACCCCGGTGAAGGTAACTCCAACAGCATTCCTCGTAGCCATCTGTTTGTTCCCTGTCCTGTGCGAACTCAGGTGCTGCAGTGGGGTCATGGCTCCAAGCTGGCCTGTCATCTGGGAGCCGCCCAAACCCTGGCTCTTATCCAGCCGCGCTTTTGGTGGCCATCCATCAAGGAGGACGTCCAGGAGTTCGTGGCAGCCTGCGACACATGCTCCCAGAACAAGACAGCCAATCAACCCCCTGCCAGCTTACTAAGACCCCTTCCAACTCTGCATCGACCTTGGTCTCACATCGCCCTGGACTTCATCACGTCCCAACTCAGGTGGCAACACATGCATCCTCACTGTTATTGACTGTTTTTCTAAGACCACCCATTTCATTCCTCTGCCCAAGCTCCCCTCAGCCAAAGAGACCGCAGAACTACTTGTCCACCATGTTTTCCACCTACATGGTCTGCTTACCGACATTGTTTCTGACCAGGGTCCTCAGTTCACTGCACAGTTCTGGAGAGCCTTCTGCAAACTCATCAGAGCCACCTGTAGTCTCTCCTCAGGCTTCCACCCACAGACCAACAGCCAGGCAGAACGGGCGAACCAGGCTTTGGAGGTTGCACTCAGGTGCATGGCATCCAGGGATGCCAGTTCTTGGAGCAAGTACCTACCCTGGATCAAATATGCACATAACACTCTCCCTTCCTCTGCCACAGGTATCTCTCAGTTCCAGTGCTCACTAGGTTACCAACCATCACTGTTCCCCAGCCAAGAGGAGGAGGTCGCCGTACCCTCAGCCCAGCTCTTTATACGCCACTACAGGAGGACATGGGCATTGGCCCGGAGAAGACTCATTCACTCTGCACTCGCATCCAAGAGGCAGGCTGACAAACGTCGCTCCAAGGCACCCACCTACCAAGTATGGTAGGTCAACGAGTTACACTCTCCACGCACCACCTGCCACTTACGACCGTCTCTCGCAAGCTAGCACCCAGGTTCCTTGGACCCTTACTCATCAAGAAGGTAATCAACCCATGTTCTGTTAGATTGGCATTACCACTCAGGTCTGGACAGGTCACTAATCTATCATATTACATTATGTTACAAGCATTTAGCAGATGCTCTTATCCAGAGTGACGTACAACATACCCAGAGCAGCCTGGGGAGCAACTGGGGATTAGGTGCCTTACTCAAGGGCACTTCAGCCATTCCTGTTGGTCCAGGGACTTGAACTGGCAACCTTTTGGTCTCAGAGCTGCTTCTCTAACCTTTAGGCCATCACAGAGATAACATAGGGAGATAGACAGCCATTCATACTCATATTCACATCTATGGGCAATTTAGAGTAGCCAGTTGACCTAATCCACATCTCTGGACTGTGTGAGGAAACCTGAGCACCACAAGAGATTTTGTAAAGGTTGAGATGATGTCAGACAATGAATGCTATGATCGCTGATGCATGTCAAGAACTGGTGGAAATATTCAAAAAAATCAAACTAATCATTTCAAATGATCAATGACTCAGCATCAGGATAATTGCAGAAACTGATAAAGAAACTGTTTGGAAAAATTTAATTTGGCTACGTTCACATTACAAGCCTCATTGTTCAGTTCTGATATTTTGCTCAGATTGGATTTGCCTATCTTGATGTTTCATATTCATAATTACAAGTGATCTGTATCTAACTGTAATGTGAAAGCATTTGTCCTCTGAAAAGGCACGCATGTGCACACTGATATATTTTTGCACGAGCATCACCACCAACAAAAAAAATTCATATTGGTGAGATGACTCATAGTATTAAAACCAAGTAAAATGGATGTGCTAGTAGCTAATGTATGCATCATACTTTGCTCTGGAGGACAGAAAATAGTTTGTCAGCTGTACGTAATCAGGTCAAGAAGGCGAAAAAGCCAGTCAGGTAGCTTTTGCTGTTTTGGCAGCAACTGTAGTTGTCCTCCATTGTTGTTTTACTGTGCTGCTGGCTGATGAAGACAGTGCTTAGAGCATGGGTATGGACCCTTTTCACGTGACGTCACGACAAACGCGGCCACCATTTTGGACATGTACTACCAGTAGTTTACCACAGCCAACATTGAGGAACGGCAGCAAAGAAAGTGTTTATTTTCAGCAAGACTTCCATCATGCCACTATATTGTTGTGCACCTGGATGTAGTAACCATCAACAAACAAGGCAAGGGTTATCATTTTATCGGATCCCGGTAGATGCTGACCGACGGAGAAGATGGATAGCAGCATACCAACGCTTGTGTAGTGATCATTTTGTTGGAGGTAAGACGAATAAAATTAGCCAGAAAAGGCATTACACTGCTGTTAACATTCCATTCTAGTTTACTGTAATTATGATCTGGCAGCTATTTACACCGGATCCAGTGTAAATAGCTGCCGGAGCCAACGTCCGAGGTTCCGGAGCGCGCTAGCTCGCAACCGGCCGGAGCGCGCTCCGGCAAGCTCGGACGTTGGCTCCGGCAGCTATTTACACTGGATCTGGTGTAAATAGCTGCCAGATCATAATTACAGTAAACTAGTAAATACAGTTTTCTGCATCTCGCTCCTTTTTCTTTTATGTTTGTCGCCTTCCTCGCATTCAAACCGATTCGAGCCGAAGTCCACTACATGTCCAAAATGGCGGTCGCGTTTACGAAGGCCACGTGACTGAAAAGGGTCTATAGGCAAAAATCCACATGAAATCCGATCTGTGCCAAGTTTCCCAAAAGCATCGTAGCACAAAGATCATCGTTAAATGGTGGAGCGAGCAGCACAATGAATGATCTCTCTCCTAGTTAAGATGCTCTTAGCATTAAGAGGCTTTTGGGAAACCCACCCCTGACTGTTCTCATTCATGTCATATAACCACGAATCGGATACGTATCAGATTTAGGACCACATATGAAAGTGGCTCAAATCTGATTCAATCTGATTCAAGTGACTCAAATTTAAAAGATAGGATTTTCGTGTCCACACAGCCCTGAAAACATCGCATCTGTGTCACTTCAGCCTGTAATGTGAACATTACCTTTGAATTAATCTAGGTTTATGTAAACTTTTGGCCTCAATTATACTGCTGTTACTACTGAGACGACGAGGACTACTACTACTACTAATAATAATAAAGATAAGATAGTCTTTTATTATCACACAGGGGGAAATTTACATTGTTACAGCAGCAAAATATATAAAAAGAAAAAGATAAGGCAGTGAAGGAGTAGTGCAAAAGTACTAAGTATACAGAAAAGGATATATATAAAAGAAATAAACTATAAATTTAAAGATAAAAAATTAACAAGTTTGCATAAATTAACAGGTTTGCAGAAATATAGTTAACATAAGTGTATTACAAAGGTGGAATTGCACGTGTAAGTATTGCACAGGTATTATTACCAGTATTATCCAGGTAGTATTGCACAAGTAGGTATATTGCACAAGAGCCATTTTAACCATGTGTAGCTAGCAGTTCACTGTAAAGTACTGATGCTGATAGTCAGTGCACACAGTATACATTCAGAGGGGTTTCTATGGATGTAGAAGTGATCTGGACAGTATTGTTCATTATTGTGAGGAGCGACTGGTGCTGTGCTTGGTGAGGTGCCAGTTGTACAGTCTCACAGCAGTAGGGAGGAATGAGCTGCTGTATCTCTCCTTAACACACCGCAGATGGAGGAGCCGGTCACTGAAGGAGCTGCCCAGTGCTGCTACTGTCTCCTGCAGTGGATGGGAGGTGTTCGCCATTAAGGATGACAACTTGGCCAACATCCTCCTCTCCCCCACTATGTCCACTGAGTCCAGTGCACAGCCCAGGACAAATCCTGCTTTCCTAATCAGCTTATTAAGTTTTTTCCTCTCTGCTGTTGTGATACTGCTTCCCCAACAGACAACCCCATAGAATATGGCTGATGCCACCAGAGAGTCATAAAAACAGTTCAGAAGTGGACCCTGAACTCCAAAGGCCCTGAGCCTCCTCAGCAGGTGGAGTCTGCTCTGGCCTTTCTTGTACAAGGTGTGTGTGTGTGATCAGTCCAGTCCAGTTAATTGTTCAGATGAACACCCAGGTACTTGTAGCTCCTAACGATCTCAATGTCCTTTCCCTGAATGTTCACTGGAGTAGGTGAAGAGAACCTCGTCCTGCAGAAATCCACCACCAGTTCCTTGGTTTTATTTGTATTGATCTGGAGGGAGTTCCGTTGGCACCAGTCCACAAAGTAATAATAATAATAATAATAATAATAATAATAATAATAATATCTGACAACTTATTTTAGCCAAAGTTATTTACACAATGTTCTATACAGCACTAAATGAAACAGATGAAATGAGAACAATACTGAAACAATAGAGAATCCAGTCAGATTATTTTTGTTATCGCTGAACAGCAGAACATTTGTGAATCAGCTTTAGTTCATATTGAGGGAATGAAAATGAGTTTTTAAGGCAGCTGCATGCTCATTTACAGCATTAACCCAGGATGAGTCTGTGCTTGGCACTATTTTGGCAGGATTTAATTTTTTTCTTCGTTTATCTGCCTCACTGTCTTCACATCCTTTCCATTTGACATCAGAGCGATTCCATTAACCCAAACGGAGCGAGTGAATTACGGCGTGTATCGATTCATTCCGAGCCTGAAGAACGAGTGCAGGAAAAGGTGCCTAGGGTGCGCTTCTCCTAACCAAGCACCAATTCATCTTTAGAGCAGCGGCAGATCATAAATCCTGCAGCAGTTTGCTTAATACATATCTCTCTTTCTCACACGCGCACACACACACACACACACACACACACACACACACACACACACACACGCATGGGTAAAGAATGTCAGCAGAAAATAATTTCATGAAAGATCAGGTTTAAATTAATTTGTAATTTCTATCACACAGATAATGTTCAGGTCATTTTAGTCAAACTGAAAGTAAAATGTTAACACAGTCAGACTAATACACACACACACACACACACACACACACACACACACACACACACACACTACTTACATCAGTTCATCTTAAATATTCTTTCAAAATACTTGATTTAGCATTAAAATGAATTCAGGTATGAATTAGTTATCACCCTGAAGGTGATTATTTTCCAATAACAGCATGACCCCAAGTGTTTTATTTCTATTTTATCACAGTGGTTTACCAACAACTATAATGTTTTATATATTAAAGAACAAAACACTACACTTTTTTAAATCCATGTACAGTTCACTTCATGTTGTGGAACATCAGTGAAACAAGTTAGTTCCTGTCTCACTTATGCTATAGCAGCTATAAACAGTCATTCCCTCACCAGCTTCTCTTTGTTTCTCTCTTGAAGTTAATAAGTAAAAAAAAAAAAACACAGCAGTTATGCTTATCAAGAAACTGTAAAGTGTAAACTCCTCTGTCCTGAAGATGTCAGAAAACTTAAAATTGCAGCTTTAGCTCTGACTGTTACAAAGCGCTGACACTGGAGGCTCCTTCCATAAATATTAAATAAACCACTCCTTACAGAAAACTTAATCATATCAACAATTACACATCAATGCTCTAAAACCCTCATGTCCGATCATCCTAGATGACTAAAGTCTGTGCAAGGACGAGTAAAACTTTAATGGTAATCGTCCGATTGGACGACAAAAGTTAGTGCTGGCAACCTAAGGCTACGTTTACATTACGTCGAATCAGCGGATCATCAGATTAACGTTCTTAAAACGATTCGCGTTTACACTAAAACCGTTAGCCGTGCACACAGCAACACCAATACACGGATACGCTCGGCTCCGCAGGCATCCTGCACTCCAAATCACTCCGCCCTGAACAGCGAGTGCCCTCTGGAGGGTGCGCACTCCGGCCCTGCGCAGCTCACACAGCGCGCGAGTGAAGTGCACAAGCCACGATTCGGGACTGAGCCGCTGTGTGTGTGATCCCAGTGCATATCACTTACTACTTGCAAGTGGAAGGATGGCAAGCCTAAAGACAATCATAACTACACAATGGGCAGTATTTGCATCAGTATTTGCAGTATTTTCATACTTTTATACTCTTTAATGAAAGGTGATACAAGGCGGAAGTCCGCGCCGTTTTTCAGCAGTCGCGTCACATGACCAACGCCAGCGAATCAGGAAGGTGGATGTCACAGTGACGTTGTCCAATGAGGACGCCAGCTAGAGCTCAGCACAGCGTATTCGCGTATCTCAATGTTTACACAGCACCGGACCAGATACGATCTAGATTGAATACGTGGACGCTGGCGGATTCCCGTTTCCCGGCTTTTCCAGGTGGTTTAATGTAAACAGACAGTGCATCCGCGAAGAAAACGAGACAGATACGGTCTAATGTAAACGTAGCCTAAGCAACACAGGCACACAGGCGCTAAGAGAGCAGGGAACCAGTCTAAAGTAGCTCGTCTCGTTTCACGAGAAATGCATTAAAAAGTTTTATTCATCAACACGACAATATATAAAAGTACAAAAAATATTTTGAGGAAATCATTCAAATTTCCTTGCTTTTGGTTAAAATTCCTTGAAGTATGTGTGTGTTCGAGTGTCCTGGAAAAGCTCGGCTCAGAGGGGTCCATGTAAAGACGTAATTATACCAACTGGCTAAGGGTGATGAGGGTCAAGTACATTGTGTGCCAGCAGCCCTGTTGAAGCGGGCAGGTGTCAAATTTTGAACTTTTATAACACGACTGGAGTTAATAATAAATTATATCATTGAATAATGTTCCTTAACCAGTATATATATTATGATTTTTTTATTGCTTTTGATGGTTTCATATACAGTGGTGCTTGAAAGTTTGTGAACCCTTTAGAATTTTCTATATTTCTGCATAAATATGACCTAAAACATCATCAGATTTTCATACCAGTCCTAAAAGTAGATAAAGAGAACCCAGTTAAACAAATGAGAGAAAAATATTATACTTGGTCATTTATTTATTGAGGAAAAAATCCAATATTACATATCTGTGAGTGGCAAAAGTATGTGAACCTTTGATTTCAGTATCCGGTGTGACCCCCTTGTGCAGCAATAACCGCAACTAAACATTTCCGGTAACTGTTGATCAGTCCTGCATGCCGGCTTGGAGGAATTTTAGCCCATTCCTCTGTACAGAACAGCTTCAGCTCTGGGATGTTGGTGGGTTTCCTCACATGAACTGCTTGCTTCAGGTCCTTCCACAACATTTCGATTGGATTAAGATCAGGACTTTGACTTGGCCATTCCAAAACATTAACTTTATTCTTCTTTAACCATTCTTTGGTAGAATGACTTGTGTGCTTAGGGTCATTGTCTTGCTGCATGACCCACCTTCTCTTGAGATTCAGTTCATGGACAGATGTCCTGACATTTTCCTTTAGAGTTAGCTGGTATAATTCAGAATTCATTGTTCCATCAATGATGGCAAGCCGTTCTGGCCCAGATACAGCAAAACAGGTCCAAACCATGATACTACCACCAACATGTTTCACAGATGGGATAAGGTTCTTATGCTGGAATGCATTGTTTTCCTTTCTCCAAACATAATGCTTCTCATTTAAACCAAAAATTTCTATTTTTGTCTCATCCATCCACAAAACATTTTTCCAATAGCCTTCTGGCTTGTCCACGTGATCTTTAGCAAACTGCAGACGAGCAGCAATGTTCTTTTTGGAGAGCAGTGGCTTTCTTCTTGCAACCCTACCATGCACACTATTGTTGTTCAGTGTTCTCCTGATGGTGGACTTGTCAACATTAACATTAGCCAATGTGAGAGAGGCCTTCAGTTGCTTAGACGCTACCCTGGGGTCCTTTGTGACCTCGCCGATCTTTGTTGGCCGACCACTCCTGGGGAGGGTAACAATGGTCTTGAATTTCCTCCATTTGTATACAAGCTGTCTGACTGTGGATTGGTGGAGTCCAAACTCTTTAGAGATGGTTTTGTAACCTTTTCCACCCTGATGAGCATCAACAACGCTTTTTCTGAGGTCCTCAGAAATTTCCTTTGTTCATGCCATGATACACTTCCACAAACATGTGTTGTGAAGATCAGACTTTGATAGATCCCTGTTCTTTAAATACAACCCCGATTCCAAAAAAGTTGGGACAAAGTACAAATTGTAAATAAAAACGGAATGCAATGATGTGTAAGTTTCAAAATTCCATATTTTATTCAGAATAGAACATAGATGAGATATCAAATGTTTATACTGAGAAAATGTATAATTTAAAGTGAAAAATTAAGTGATTTTAAATTTCATGACAACAACACATCTCAAAAAAGTTGGGACAAGGCCATGTTTACCACTGTGAGACATCCCCTTTTCTCTTTACAACAGTCTGTAAACGTCTGGGGACTGAGGAGACAAGTTGCTCAAGATTAGGGATAGGAATGTTAACCCATTCTTGTCTAATGTAGGATTCTAGTTGCTCAACTGTCTTAGGTCTTTTTTGTCGTATCTTCCGTTTTATGATGCGCCAAATGGTTTCTATGGGTGAAAGATCTGGACTGCAGGCTGGCCAGTTCAGTACCCGGACCCTTCTTCTATGCAGCCATGATGCTGTAATTGATGCAGTATGTGGTTTGGCATTGTCATGTTAGAAAATGCAAGGTCTTCCCTGAAAGAGACGTCGTCTGGATGGGAGCATATGTTGCTCTAGAACCTGGATATACCTTTCAGCATTGATGATGTCTTTCCAGATGTGTAAGCTGCCCATGCCACACGCACTAATGTAAGCCCATACCATCAGAGATGCAGGCTTCTGAACTGAGCGCTGATAACAACTTGGGTTGTCCTTCTCCTCTTTAGTCCGAATGACACGGCGTCCCTGATTTCCATAAAGAACTTCAAATTTTGATTCGTCTGACCACAGAACAGTTTTCCACTTTGCCACAGTCCATTTTAAATGAGCCTTGGCCCAGAGAAGACGTCTGCACTTCTGGATCATGCTTAGATACGGCTTCTTCTTTGAACTATAGAGTTTTAGCTGGCAATGGCAGATGGCACGGTGAATTGTGTTCACAGATAATGTTCTCTGGAAATATTCCTGAGCCCATTTTGTGATTTCCAATACAGAAGCATGCCTGTATGTGATGCAGTGCCGTCTAAGGGCCCGAAAATCATGGGCACCCAGTATGGTTTTCTGGCCTTGACCCTTATGCACAGAGATTCTTCCAGTTTCTCTGAATCTTTTGATGATATTATGCACTGTAGATGATGATACAGTATGTTCAAATTCTTTGCAATTTTACTCTGTCAAACTCCTTTCTGATTTTGCTCCACTATTTGTCGGCGCAGAATTAGGGGGATTGGTGATCCTCTTCCCATATTTATTTCTGAGAGCCGCTGCCACTCCAAGATGCTCTTTTTATACCCAGTCATGTTAATGACCTATTACCAGTTGACCAAATGAGTTGCAATTTGGTCCTCCAGCTGTTCCTTTTTTGTACCTTTAACTTTTCCAGCCTTTTATTGCCCCGTCCCAACTTTTTTGAGATGTGTTGCTGTCATGAAATTTCAAATGAGCCAATATTTGGCATGAAATTTCAAAATGTCTCACTTTCGACATTTGATATGTTGTCTATGTTCTATCGTGAATACAATATCAGTTTTTGATATTTATAAATTATTGCATTCTGTTTTTATTTACAATTTGTACTTTGTCCCAACTTTTTTGGAATCAGGGTTGTAAAACAGGGTGCCCACTCACACCTGATTGTCATCCCATTGATTGAAAACACCTGACTCTAATTTCATCTTCAAATTAACTGCTAATCCTAGAGGTTCACATACTTTTGCCACTCACAGATATGTAATATTGGATCATTTTCCTCAATAAATAAATGACCAAGTATAATATTTTTTATCTCATTTGTTTAACTGTGTTCTCTTTATCTACTTTTAAAACTTGTGTGAAAATCTGATGATGTTTTAGGTCATATTTATGCAGAAATATAGAAAATTCTAAAGGGTTCACAAATTTTCAAGCACCACTGTATTTCGTAATGATATCATTTTTATTTTCTAAATATTTATCAACATACCGTCATTGTGGCATGGGAACCTGTGATTGGTGGACAGCCGACAAAGGGTGTCTCCCATTGGTTGTAAATCGTGACATAAAAATCATAAACACATACAGGACTCGATGATTGGCTGTTCACATACTGAAGCCAAGCGGAGATGTCTGGCATCTGTTGCTGTTGTCCGAAGAAAACTACAGCTAAAAAATTTCTACTACTGGATTACTTGAATAGTCTTAGTCAGGAAGAAGTGCAGGATAGATATACACAGAAATTAGAGTTAGTGGTTATGATCCGTACAAAATTCCTTGAAATGACTGGAGTGATGGTGCAGATTTGTGGCCTAGCATTAGCTACATGTTGGAACATACCTTCTTTTTCCCAAAAAGTTCCGACACACAAGAACAGTTAAAAAAAAAAAACTACAGAAGGAAGAAAACCTTCTTTGTGTAAAGACTTTTTCCCAACATCAGCTTTTGGGAACAGAATGTTGCAAAAGCCAAAGCATTTACTCTGGGCTAGATGGTATCCCCACCCCTCCATGTCTCATCAACCCCAAGGACATGTAGTTACACAGCTATCTGCATGCTGTCATTTATACAGTGATGCTTATTATTGTTAAAACAATATCTGAAGTGTTATTATTTGTTAAAGAACAAAATATCTTGCTCTAGACTTTCAAACAATATTGTAAGATTTTATTTTAACAGTGGATGGTACAATAATTACAAACATTAACAGAATCAGCACATTCCAGTTGTAGCTGTAGTCACATAGTAACTAATCATTCTTGTAATAATAATTTCAATAAATGGTTAATGTTCAGTTCCCTTTTCATTAATTCTCGATTCAAAGGCACAGCTGAGTCACACAGGTTGATCAGTGTGTAACGGACAGTACCAATTTTATCCGAAATAGTTTTTCCTGCGGGAGGCATGGTGGTGTATTAAGGTTTTTCACCTGACGTCACAGGGTCACGTGACGCCCCGGTGTCCGCCATTTTGAAGGTCAAGCTAGCTAATGTCAACAACAGTAGCTAGTATGTTACTGTAGCAATGTTTACGTTCAGTCATTTGGATGACTGTTAAAACCTTTCAGTCTCAGGTTTTTCCTTTACTGTATTTACTAGTTTACTGTAATTATGATCCGGCAGCTACTTACACCGGATCCAGTGTAAATAGCTGCTGGAGCCGACGTCCCAGCCTGCCCGAGCGCGCTAGCTCCCAGCCTGCCCGAGCACGCTAGCTCCGGCAAGCTCGGACGTCGGCTCCGGCAGCTATTTACACTGGATCTGGTGTAAATAGCTGCCGGATCATAATTACAGTTAACTCGTAAATACAGTAAAGGAAAAACTTGAGACTGAAAGGTTTTAACAGTCATCCAAATGACTGAACGTAAACATTGCTACAGTAACATACTAGCTACTGTTGTTGACATTAGCTAGTGCTAACAGCTAGCTGCTAGTACACTGCTACAACACAGACACCGACCCTAATAATACAGTTCTTGGTCATTGCCTGGTAACAGCAAATTTATAACGGGCCATGTCTCAACAGACTAAGAAGTTATTTCAATGACATTTAATAACATTTTGTTTATCCTGAGGACCGAAAGTAAATGAAAATGTGAACAAACCTCAGCTGTAATAAGATGGTGACCACCGGCTCCAGGGACGACCCGCTGATGTAGGCATGTTACCCAGCCTGACACAAAATATTTGTAGGCATCCAAACTCTTATACGTTTTCAGATCAATACCTGTGTATGGCGATGGGTTTTTAACGACATAGGTATACAGATCATGTGGGCCAAAGTCAGGTAAAGACGAGGGCTTCGTGTACTTCCGTACGTCAGTGAGCAATCCTGGTGGAAGCAGGTAAACGTCGTTCTCTAAGCCTGCTAACCTCAATTTTTGCAAATACCTCTCCCTCTGCTTGCCCTGTAAATGCCCTACGTCGCTGGATAGTGAAGGTGTTTTCTGCATCTCGCTCCTTTTTCTTTTATGTTTTTCGTTTGTCACCTTCCTCGCATTCAAACTGATTCGAGCCGTGATGTCCAAAATGGCAGCATCACATGACTTGGTCACATGTGTGAAAAACCTCAATTGGTTAGCACTGTCGCCTCACAGCAAGAAGGTCCTGGGTTTGCGGCCGACTAGGGCCTTTCTGTGTGGAGTTTGCATGCTGTCCATGTGAGTTTCCTCTGGGTGCTCCGGTTTCCCCCACAGTCCAAAGGGATGCAGGTTACGGTAGGTTAATTGGTGGCTCTAAATTGACCGTAGCTGTGAACGGTTGTCTGTGTGTTAGCCCTGTGATGACCTGGTGACTTGTCCAGGGTGTATCTCACCCATAGTCAGCTGGGATAGGCTCCAGATTGCCTGCGACCCTGTAGGACAGGATAAGTGGCTACAGATAATGGATGGATGGATAGTTTTTCCTGCCTTAGTCGATTTATTTCTGTTTCACATGTGTGCAGCTGTTGTAAAGTTCAGTGTGTTTGTGTCGAACTCTCTTGAACTGTAGGTTCATTTCTACACTCTGGTACTCTGGTTCCATGGTGACATTTTGCACAGGACTGTGTTCCTTTGATAACAGAAACAAAGCTCCATTATTATTATTATTATTATTATTATTATTGGCGGCACGGTGGTGTAGTGGTTAGCACTGTCGCCTCACAGCAAGAAGGTCCGGGTTCGAGCCCCGTGGCCGGCGAGGGCCTTTCTGTGTGGAGTTTGCATGTTCTCCCCGTGTCCGCATGGGTTTCCTCCGGGTGCTCCGGTTTCCCCCACAGTCCAAAGACATGCAGGTTAGGTTAACTGTTGACTCTAAATTGACCGTAGGTGTGAATGTGAGTGTGAATGGTTGTCTGTGTCTATGTGTCAGCCCTGTGATGACCTGGCGACTTGTCCAGGGTGTACCCCGCCTTTCGCCCGTAGTCAGCTGGGATTATTATTATTATTATTATAATTATTATAATACTCATTCAAAACTCTCCACAGCTTAATATACACTAAATTATTAATTCCTCTGCTGCTAGAGCTTCTTTTTTTCTGAATGTGTGTGCATACATTGGTGTGATGGTTTTGTGGATTTATGATAATTATGTTGTTTCACCTATAAAAAAAATGAACTGCATTCTGACCTCTCCAAAATAAAATAAAGGTCTGGGAAAGTGGAATTGTTTTTTTGGGCAAGTATGTTTTGGGTGCTGCTTGCCCATTGGGCAAGTAAGGCTGGGAGATTTTTTTCAAGGACTGCACATATTTTTGATCCATTTATGTCAAAGTTTTTACGATGGAAATGGTAACATATTAGAATGCATTAATATAAACATGTACTTCGCAGCTGCACTATAGTCAGAGCTGCTGTTATGGAAAATTAATCAACACCTTCTGACTAATCAGAATCCAGAATTCACCAGTGCTATGGTATAATTTCACAAAAGAGAAAAAGATAAATGAAGATTAAATTATCACTTTGTCTGAAGTACAGAAAATCAATAGACTAAAAGAACATTTTATGATTCAAATTTAAAGTTTGAAATTACTTGCATGTAAGTATCAATGATAATGTTTTCCTGTAATGCAGTACTTCCTCTTCTTCTTCTTCTTCTTCTTCTTTCTTGTCCACCATTATTGCCTTGTGGGGGTCCATGCGGGCCCTACTGATCCACATGTCATATTAATTGGAGCACAGTTTTATGCCAGATGCCCTTCCTGCTGTAACCCTCCCATTTCTGGGCTTGGGAAACAGCAGTTCACACCTACAGTCAATTTAGAGCCACCAATTAGCCTAACCTACATGTCTTTGGACTGTAGGGGAAACTGGAGCATCCAAAGGAAACCCGCACAGACACGGGGAGACCATGCAAACTCCACACAAAAAGGCCCCTGTCAGCCACTGGGCTCAAACCCAGAACCTTCTTGCTGTGAGGCGACAATGCTAACCACTATACCACCGTGCTGCCCCCTGTAAAGCAGAACTATTTACTATTTATTACTATTTCCTGTAACACAGTACTTTTTGGTTAATTTCTTAACCAAAACTGTATCCATGTAACATTATCAATCCGTAAATCAACATCAATAACAGAAAAGGTAAAACATTAATGATTCATCTGTATTACTGTGGGTTGTTCGCTTTCTGGCATGTTGTTAGAAGTCTTGTTGGTGAACTCAAAAATTCAAAGAATATCTCTGGTGGTATTTCATGCATCAAGTGATACAAGTCATTCAGCCATAAAGTTTAAGGCATGCAAGTTTTAATAAACCTATATTAGGCCACCAAAGGTAGTGAATTTTTATCCTTGAATATTTCAATATTTGGAAAACCCATCAGTATTCGAACAGTGAAATTAGTTGACTTATCATTAAAACTAGAACACTTTTTAGGGGAAAAAAAGGGTTAAATCTCACTCCCCCTAAAGGTTTTTTACTTTCTCCCTCTGGGGGAACTATTAACAGTTTTGTAGAAAACCCTACAGCAGTGGAGTACAACCAGAACCCTGAACTCTCCAGGGAACTCATGACGACCGAGTTTTTTAAATGTGTGGTAGCTATTTTACTAAATAATGAAATGCATCTGGTCAACTTAAATTGAATATTAAATTCCAAAATTGATAAATTTTCAAGGACTGGAACTTGATCTAATTCAATTTCTCCATGAGTATGTGGAAAAAAAAGTCTAAAAATATATATTTAAACCCACATAGCACACATTTAAAATCAACCATAAACCTGTTGTGTGTGCTTGAGATTTGTTGCTGTTAAGGAACTCAAACAATCATGAGTGTGCTGATCTGTACATCCTGTAGAGCATCAAAATTCAGCGTTCCATTGAGATCGATATTATTTATCTTCCGATCTCACAACATCAGGAATGAGAGCTTACATTCCTGCAGCGTGCAGTAAGTTCCCTAAAGAGAGAGTATGGCTGTGTCCTAAATGCTGATGTTGGACACGTTTCATTCTAACGAATAACAGTTGGCTAAAATCCTTGAGAGAATGTTCATATACAGTGTTTAGTCTGTTTGAACAGAACACTCAGTGCGTTTACATGCACATAGAGAAAATCGAATGTCTGCCGTTGCTCGACTGAAATCGAAGTTCTAAATGGCATGGAAACACCTTAGCTCGGCTGAAATTGAACCGAACTGAATTTCTCGTAATCGCACAACCTAGATTATGCGATTTTTGCCGAGCTACTTAGTGCATGTAAACCATACCTGTCAACTTTGAGGTTTGAAAAAAAGGGATATTTCCCAGATTTTTAACTCAAAATAAGGGAAAATTTCGGAAAGTCGAACTTTCCGAAAATTTCGGAAAGTCGGTAATCGAACTGACTTTTCTTCACAAAATTAAATTCGTCCTGCCATTTGGGCAAGTAGCGGCAATACACCTTTTTTGGTTTTGCCTCGCTCCTTTCTTTATTCATGTCTCTAGTCTCGCCGTCTACTGAAACTCGCTCCCTGAGGACAGTGCTTGAAGTGGAAAAAAAAGAAGTGCAGGAACCCTGATTTTTTGACAATGCCATTCCGGTCATTCAAATAAGTTCAAATCAAGTTCAAATTTTTTAATTGAAAACTTCACAGTTTTTGTACTGCCTTCACGCATTTTGCAAAACTTGGCTCATAAGGACAATGCTCTACTCTTTTCATCTGTTGTTGTGCTACAGTATTTGTTGTTTGAACAGATGTGTTTTCACAATGACTCTGAGATATTATTTTTGAACGAAGTGTCTTATGGCCCTTTTCCACTACCCTTTTTCAGCTCACTTCAGCTCTCTTCAGCTCACTTCAGCCCGACACGGCTCGCGTTTCGACTACCAAAAAACAGCACGACTCAGCTCGCTTCAGCCCTGCTTAGCCCCTAAAACTCGCACCGTTTTGGAGTGGGGCTGAAGCGAGCCAAACCGTGCCGAGTGAGGCTGGGGGCGTGAGCAGACACTCCCCTGTGCACTGATTGGTGAGGAGGAGTGTCCTCACATGCCCACACACGCCCCGCGAGCGCGCTGGGATCTGTAAACACCGCAAACCCGGAAGAATAATAATTACGAATTACGAGAATTTCTGAAGCCTTATGCGCCTCGCCTCATCTATACGCTCTTGCCAGTATCTGTCCGCGTTGTCGGTGACAACAAGCCACAGCACCAAGACCAGCAACACTAACGACTCCATGTCCTCCATGTTTATTGTTTACTATCCGGGTCGTGAGACTACCGCTTAAAAGCTCACTGAATCAGTGACATACAGAGCATCGTGGACGAGTTCGCGGAGCGCAAGGCTCGTCGTATGCCCTTCAAATAATGCGCGCAGTAGGCTATTGATGTTTTATTATGAGCCATGTACAGTATGTCGCCTAATGTTTTTTTGTTTCTGAGTTACATGTTCGTTTGAAGGACTTAATGTACAAAATTACATCGTTGCACCCCGTAGTGTTGAAATTGGTAAACACAGTGCATTCAGTGAGGTTTGCACCGCCCTCCTTTTATTTCTGACTCTTCCTGTCACCGTTGCAACCTCTGAGCGCTCATTCGTATGCCCTTCAAATAATGTGCGCAGTATAGGCTATTGATGTTTTATTATGAGCCATGTACAGTATCCTAATGTTTTTTGTTTCTGAGTTACATGTTCGTTTGAAGGACTTGATGTACTAAATAACATAGTTGCACCCGGTAGTGTTGAAATTGGTAAACATCGCAGTTGCGGACATTTTGTAGCCTAAAATGATGTTATGATAAGCTTTAATAAAGGGCCCGGTCATTTGCCCCGCCCCCGGCCCGGCTCTGACTTGTTCCGCCACTGTCACTGATGTCACTGTTTGCGCTGCTTAACGACATCACATGACGTCCACCCACTTTCGCTAACTCCACCCAATGTGTCCACCCACTTCCAGCCAGCACGGTTCAGTGCGGTTGTAGTCGAAATGCAACTCCAACAGCCCCACTCAGCTCGACTCAGCTCGACTCGGCACGGCACGGCTCAGCCGCGTTTGTAGTGGAAAAGCGGCATTAGTTTGTAGACAGCTGAAGTAAAAACAAATCAGAACCAAGAACCATAACCATATTGTCAAGTTGTGTATGATTTTCCCCAGTTTTGTGCCCCAACTTCAAAAGAGCTTTGGTCACACAAGGAACACTCAGTTTTCCCCCTTTTTTGTTTTTTATTGAAGTTCAAAGGTGATGAAGGGGTTGATTAGGGCTTGATTAGGTTGATAACCTTAAGAACAACAGAAAAACATTGCATCATTTTAAGTTTAAACTAATAAAAACAAGTCATCACAACATTACTTTAAGTTTCAAAAATAAAAAAATGAGTAATTAGTGCACGTATTGCACTAAAAGAAAAGCAAAAGAAGGTTTAACACCTTTAAGTTTACTAATCACATACATAAACACCTTTAAGTTCAACTAAGTTCACTAATCACCAAACCACTCTCACGGTGCGCTCACTGGATGCGACCCAGCGCACGGAAAGGACGCGGCCAATAACAAGCAGGCGCTGCTCAACGCGCTGCGCACAGCTGCTCAGCTCGCGCTGATTTTTTGGCGAAGCGTGATAAAGGCTGTACAGCTTGTCGAAGAAGATCTTAAAGTTGTTCATGCCATTGATCTGCTTTAAAACATCCCCAACTGCTAATTCAAGCCTGTGGTTGAGGCAGTGCCAGACAAACAAATGGGGAAACTTCGCACACAACTGCACTGCCACTCCGGTGAAAATAAAGAAGTGCAGGAACGCAGTTCCGGTGCGTTCCGGCCCACTTCAAGCCCTGCCTGAGGAAAGAATTACGACCATCTTTTAATTTTGTGAGACGTTCCGAGCAGTGACCTTGGTCAGACTAGCACTATGGTTCTGACAGTCTTCTTCACAGACATGCAATTAAAATCAATGTGTAATTACTAGACTGCCACCTGCTGTACTGGAGAGTGCGGGGACGTGAATTCATGGCCCGACTTCCTGCTGTAAACTCCTGTCAGAGGCACGTCATGAATTCTGGACCTACCGACTTTTTTATATTGTGAAAATATGGGACTTTTATATAATGTGAAAATACGGGATATTTTCGGGAAAATAAAAAAAACGGGAAGACAGCGGGAAATAAGTCAAAATAAGGGATTTCCCAGGAAAAACGGGAGGGTTGACAGGTATGATGTAAACCCTATTGAGCTACGTAGTCGAGCTACTTACTTCAGCACTGCCCCTTCTGGAAGTGATGAGTGACGAGACCACAAGTGGGAAACACAACAGCCTCGGTCGAAAAAAAAAAAAAAACAGCCTCGGTCGGCATGACACGTCACCTTAGCCGCCACTTTATTAGGAACACTTGTGTCTGGGCATGTACGCACCTAGGGGCGCCGCTAGGGGGGGAAAAGTTAGGACGATTCTAAGGGCCTGGCACTGACAGGGGGGCCTGTGAGGGATATTAATATTATTTTAATAGTATTGCCTTGTGTAAGTTTTTGAAATAAAATATTTCATTTCATCTGTTAAAATATGCAAATTATACATGGTTATGATTTGCTATAACATTTTTCTTGAATTATTTATGATATTGTCATTTCACCCCTCCACCCTTTTTACTAATGGTACAGTCTGATTCTGGGAGCGGGACACGTGAAATGTGTAGCTCCGTGTGTGCACAGCGCTATTGCGGTATTTCACCTGACGTCACAGGGTCACGTGACGCCCCGGTGTCCGCCATTTTGAAGGTCAAGCTAGCTAATGTCAACAACAGTAGCTGGTATGTTACTGTAGCAATGTTTACGTTCAGTCATTTGGATGACTGTTAAAACCTTTCAGTCTCAAGTTTTTCCTTTACTGGATTTACTAGTTTACTGAGCTAGCGCGCGCCGGCCGCCGGGGAGCTAGCGCGCGCCGGCCGCCGGGGAGCTAGCGTGCGCCGGCCGCCGGGGAGCTAGCGCACGCTAGCTCCCAGCTTGCCCGAGCGCGCTAGCTCAGTAAACTAGTAAATCCAGTAAAGGAAAAACTTGAGACTGAAAGGTTTTAACAGTCATCCAAATGACTGAACGTAAACATTGCTACAGTAACATACCAGTTACTGTTGTTGACATTAGCTAGTGCTAACAGCTAGCTGCTAGTGCACTGCTACAACTACACCGACCCTAATAATACAGTTCTTGGTCATTGCCTGGTAACAGCAAATTTATAACGGGCCATGTCTCAACAGACTAAGAAGTTATTTCAATGACATTTAATAACATTTTGTTTATCCTGAGGACCGAAAGTAAATGAAAATGTGAACAAACCTTAGCTGTAATAAGATGACGACCACCGGCTCCAGGGACGACCCGCTGATGTAGGCATGTTACCCAGCCTGACACAAAATATTTGTAGGCATCCAAACTCTTATACGCTTTCAGATCAATACCTGTGTATGGCGATGGGTTTTTAATGACATAGGTATACAGATCATGTGGGCCGAAGTCAGGTAAAGATGAGGGCTTCGTGTACTTCCGTACGTCAGTGAGCAATCCTGGTGGAAGCAGGTAAACGTCGTTCTCTAAGCCTGCTAACCTCAATTTTTGCAAATACCTCTCCCTCTGCTCGCCCTGTAAATGCCCTACATCACTGGATAGTGAAGGTGTTTTCTGCATCTCGCTCCTTTTTCTTTTATGTTTTTCGTTTGTCGCCTTCCTCGCATTCAAACTGATTCGAGCCGTGCCGTCCAAAATGGCAGCATCACGTGACTTGGTCACGTGGGTGAAATACCTCAATTAGCGCAGCTGTCAGTTTTTCTATGTGCGCAACAGAGGTGAACATTCTAGAAGTTGCTAAGCAGGAGCAGGTGTGATGAATTATGAAGTCCGGATATCACACTGTGTGTGAAAAAAAAATCACCTTTTTTCATAGGTATCTTTATTGTATAATTAAGTCTAGATGCTTTGCCATTGTTCATGTGTGGATTTGTTGATATTGTTAAGTATTTAACTTTAATATTTTGCACATTAGCTGTGGTCATAGATATCATTGCTATTGTTCATGTGTGGATTTATTGATACTGTTGCTAAGTATTTAACTTGAATATTTGAACATTTGCTGTGTTTTCTAATAAATGTGTGATGCCTAAAAGAAACCAAAAACACTTAGTGGATTTCTTGCAGTGCACTATGTAATTTTATCAAAAAACTAGTGTAGTTATTCGTCAAGGCATACATTTGATCACATACAATAAGTCAATTAATGGAGGAAACAAAGGAATACATTTTGCAATCCTGATTATTGATGATGTTTGCTGGAGGGCTCTGGAGTATCCATAATGTGCATACAGAATGTTATAAGTCCATACTGATACAGTGATGCATGCAATTTCTCTCAACACAAACATTTGGATTGAATGAACTCCATAGGCTACTGAGTGGCCTAATAATAGTTGCTCATAAAAGAAAAAAATATATATATATCTTCCATATATATCATTTTTAAAGAGCTGATGACACGTTTTTGACATCTTTGGCGATGTTTTATAACATAAAAAGTAATTCCCGATGATCCATATATTAATTCACGAAGGCGCCTATTTTACAAGTTATGATAAAAAACGCGGCTATTTGGGCAAATTTGACGGGGCTGCAGCACCCAGGAGACGAAGGAGGAGGAGGAGCTATATGACGTCAGCGAAAGAACCTTCCTCCTACCTTACCAGTTTGTTGTTGATGCCGCAGGTGTTCAGTTTATCATTATTAGTATTTTTATTATACATTATTATACATTTTATATTTATATATATATATATATATATATATATATATATATATATATATATATATATATATATATAGTTATTATGCCTTATACTGTTGCCAGATACTGCTGTAGTTTTCCAGCCCAAAATATGTTCAAAACCCACCAAAATGCACTTGAAACCGCCCAACTGGGCAGGAAACCTCCCAATCTGGCAACACTGCCAGTATTCCGGAAGGGGTCTACTAGTAGCTATGCCGGATCCAAATACAGTCCTCCTGTCAGAACATGTGTTGTGAAACAACGTAAGATAAAGGTACGTAGAGCTATAGATTCTACATGATAATCATAAATGTAATCATAAAGTCAGCGTGATATCAGTCATGTATTTGCTTGTGAAAGCTTGTGGCTTTCATGTAACTGCTGCCTAGCAACGAGAGGCAAAGGGTAAAGAGGGTAGACTATCATAGATTCTATTCGGAAGAGATCAACACAATTCTAGACTCCCAGAAGAGGAAGAGCTAGCACTAGAGAGTTCACCGGCGTTTTCATGCGCCATTTCCATTGAGTAGAACCAGAGTAGAACAGCCAGTGAACCGCAGCGTGTTCTTCCGCTGACGTCACAACATGGCCGCGAGTCACGGACCCAGTTTTCTTGCGCTGTGCAATTAAAAGTTGGATATTTGCGTAACAACAGCTTCTTTTCACGTAATTATAACAGAAATCTAACATGTTTGCCATGTTGTATAGTTTATTTAAGAAATTGCATAGAGTCATGTTCGTGTCATCAGCCCTTTAAGGCAACAGTCTATTCAGTCTAATTAGTTGGTAAGTTATTAGCATGTTAGCAGGCTAACAGTTAATATGTTCACCATTACAGATCAACTTCAACTTAGTGGCCATTTTATTAGGAACACTTCTGTTCGTACAAACACTCTTCTTGTGAACACGGAACTGATAACTTTGTTTATACGCTTGAATAGCTCTTCTTCATGACGACAACCGGAAGTGTACCAACACAATGGGGCGTGTAGCGCCACCTGTGGCTCGGGTGCACAATGCACCTCACACAATAGCTCGATTTCCTTGCGTGCATGTAGGATTGGATTTCTCTGGCACCCCTGCTGGGACCCTTTGCTCGATTACCGACAGCAGCTCGATTTGGATGTGCATGTAAACATACTGACTGTAAAAAATGAGTTGTTGTTTTAACTTAAAAAAGTTAGTACCCAGGCTGCCTTAAAATTTTGAGTTCATTGAAATTAATATAGTAAGTTAACACAATGAGGTGAACAATTTAACTTACTATATGAATTTCAATGAACTCAAAATTTTAAGGCAGCCTGGGTACTAACTTTAAGTTAAAACAACAAATAATTTTTTACAGTGTGTTAGCAAACTAAACGACTTCGGTAATTCGGTTGAAATGCATGAAATACTCGACGCTTGTTAGTTCACCGACCGAATATTTATTTGTTTCTTTGCACATATGTCTTCTATAAAGTTTTACGGTCAAGAAATTACGATAATTACCTGATATGAAACTCTGGAGACAGCCAATCGTGTCAACCTCCTTTGCGACCTCGAAGTGAAAGGAGAAAACGTTGGGCTTGTGGAGAAAGGAAGGAAACCCCGTAGTAGGCGTGTCAATGAACATAAAGTAAGAAAACTTAAAACTTCTTGTTAGAGAGTAGGACAGTCTTTAGAAATTTGAGGGAAACTAAGAAAAACTTGTTTTGCTTAATCAAGTATCTTTGTTAGTTATTTTCTAAGAAAAATGAGTTGTACAAACGTGAGTTTGTTTGTTAGATGTCAAAATTGTTTTTCTGAGTCAGTTTACAATAAAATTGTGAGCTTGAACAACAACTGTCATTTATATTTTTTACAGTGTGTCTATGTCTGTGTGGGTCTCCTCCAGGTGCTCTGGTTTCCCCCACAGTCCAAAGACATGCGGTTCAGTGAACATGGGGCAGCCTTGGGCTGAAGTGCCCTTGAGCAAGGCACCTAACCCCCAACTGCTCCCTGGGCGCTGTAGCATAGCTGCACACTGCTTTGGGTATGTGTGTGTGCTCATTGCTCACTTGTATGTGTACATGCGTGTGTTCACTGCTTAAGATGGGTTAAATGCAGAGGATGAATTTCACTGTGGCTTCTTCTTCTTTTCAGCAGGTTCTTCAGTCAGGTGAGAACACAGGGAACACCTGAGGGAAGTGGTATCGTTCAGCTTTCTGAGTCAACTCTAGTGAAAAAGTGATTTGACTCGGAATCAACTCGATTGTGAGAAGTGAATCAAACATGCAACATGTTTTGGGTTCCAGAATTTTGTGTAGATTTTTTATGAGCTGCTAAACTAAGCCTTGAGATGTAAACAAAACCAAAGCACAGAGCTGTAGAGCTGCAGAAATGCCGTGTGTTCTTGAGATCTGGAGAACAAACACTGGATGTGACACAAAACACTTTATACTAGTTACACATGTAATTATAATCATTTATTTGTAGTCAGTGATCCAGTGATTTTTGTGATTTCTACACACACTCAGTATTTGCTATTGATATTTCTTACATATGAATGTTTCAGTCCTACACACCCCCTCTCAGGCATTAATTAATTATCTTGCTTTTTGGTTTGTTTCATTATGTGCAGTATTAAAAACAAACCTAATCACAAAAAGAATCAAAAGAATCAATAAATTTGACAAATAGACTAATAGGTGCAGAAAGCATGATGTACACATTCTACACATCACATCCAACATTTATTTTCTCTATTTGTTCATCAGTCCAAATCTCCAAACCCATAAAATCCTGTGGTTTGGGACGCTGCATACACACACTACACTAAAACCATTTGTCTGTGTGGTCACCAGCTGCCAGCTGAGGCTTCAGAGAAGTGCAGCCTTTTTATATTATAACAGGAAAACAAAACTAACAAAGTCATTAAACACATTCCCAAAACAAGAAAAGCACCAACATAGAGAACACAGCATGAAACACACAGCAGAGACTTCACAAACAAGCAAAGAAACATCAGGACTTCGTTAGAAACGCTAATCAAGGGAAAACACAGAGCAGGTGAGTGTACTCGGAAGACTGATAACATGTGACAGGGTCATGTGATTTGGATGTATTTTGGTAGGTTGATGGGAAATGAAGTCAAAGGTGGCCGTATTGTGAGGGCGTAATAAAACCCTGGAATGGGAAGTCATGGCTGAACCCAGTGCTGATGTGACTCCTAACAACTACATTTAAGTGAAGAATTAAAGTTAAAAGTAATCAGAGTCCAAAGAGGTAAATGTGGGTCGAAACCAAGCATGACTAGAGCTAGAAAAGTGTAAACATAGAATAAGAAAATAGCTGATATTTTGGCTCAGAATGTCAGCTTTACACATATTTCACAAGGAAAAAATGAGAAAAATAAATAGTGCACTTATACTATACACTATATCCAGTCTATACACTATACATTCAGGATGCTGTAAATGAGCAATAAAAATTATGTATCATTATGTTTAATTAGCAAAGAAGTGAAATCCAACATTGCATTTCTAAATTAGACATCCAAGTAGCTGAGTTTAACTCAAAACAATAGCAGACCTAAACCAGAATCTTGTGGGACACCACGTTGACCTTTTTTGGGTTTTGAAGAATCTCACATTGTGTCAAATAAAATCAAGACCTAGACGGGTGTTTACAAGTCTGTCTGTTAAAATTTCATGGTAGATAGTGTTAGATTCAACAATACGAATAGAAACAGATCCACAATCCAAAGCAAGTTGTAGGTCAGTGACTTGAGTTGCCAAAGGCATCAGAACAGACTTGGACATGAGTCATGACTGAGATGGAGAAATATATTTTGAAAAATGTTATATTAAATAAAAACAGCTTGGACTTTTGGATCCCAGTTCTTTCTGTGGATGAATCCAAATGGATAAATACAACAGCTTTATTGCATTTGAGCTTTTGTTCCGGAGAAAACGGAATCCTAAATGTGTCCCAGAAACTACCGGGTGTTAAATGAGAAGAAACAAGCCTGCGGTGTGTGTGTGGGTGTGTGTGTGTGCACGCCGTTTTTGATAAACAGTGTTTTAAATGGCTATTAAGAGCACAGACCGCCTCCGTCCTACACCGTCACTTTGATGCTGTTCGGTAATTATCCTTCTGTTCCAGCCTGTTAAGAGGAGAGCAGAACCCTCGTTTACTTAATGAGTCGGAGTTGAACGCTTCTCACGCTTGTTTATAGTGCAACGTGAAAGAAAACTGGTGGGAAAAATGGGGAAATTGTGGGGAGGAAATGGGAATGTGACACAGCACTTAATTTAGGGATGTTTACAGATGAAGGAAAACAGCTAAAGGTAAGCTGGTGTGTGTGTGTGTGTGTGTGTGTGTGTGTGTGTGTGTGTGTGTGTGCGCGCGCATGTTATTGCAAATTTAAGCTTATGTAGTATATACTGTACAAGTGAATTAAGACAGAATCACAAGAGAGCAAGAAAGAAAGAAAGAGTACTGGTGTATTTCTCCTACAAGGTTAAAAAAAAAGATGCAACTGGACCATCTGGCAATGTGAAATTTGTCCTTATGGTCCATTTATGTATATTAAGTGAATAATAAAGTTTACAACATTTAATTTTCCAGGTGAAACACACACACTAACAGTGTATAAAAGGGAAGTGATGAGCTTTGAGGAATGCTGAGCGGAATTGTTCAGAGAGGCGGTAATAAACTCCAGTCCTCGGGGGGGGGGGGGGGGGGGGGGGTGCTACAAAATAATCAATCCATATAACTATTAATAACTCAATGAATTCTAAATCCAAATAAAAAAGAAAAGGGATAATGAATAAAGTAATACATTATTTGTTAATGCATTCTCTAAATTTTAGAAAAAAGTTTATTTCTTTTTTAATGATTCTGAATGAAGAGAAAGAAAGAAAAAAGAAACAGAGGAAAACAGATCAGACTGAAAGAAAGAAAGAAAGAAAGAAAGAAAGAAAGAAAGAAAGAAAGAAAGAAAATTTGTGTTATACTTTCACACCCAGTCACGTTTCCTCTCCCAGTGTTTAATGTCAGTCTCATTTGGTCACATGTCAAAAAGTCAAAGTCCTGCCCACATCATTCATGGCGCGTTTGGTGGTGCCAATCGCTGTTTCATAGCCCTCGGCCTCTCGCCTATTACATAGCTAGGGTTACAGTGGGAAGCTGGTCCTCTGGTAACCACGAGAGTTTGACTCCCCACTTGCATCTGTATTGCAGCGTGCCTTGCCAGATGGCACTATTTTTATGATGGCCTTTGGTATGACCCAACCATGAGTAGAACTCACGACCTCCTGATCAAGAGGCAGACACGCTAACCACTAGGACACTCGCCGGTCCTTTTGGTCACATGACCTCTTACAAAATATGCAATGCTTAAATATAGAACCAGTGAAGAACCTCACATCATCTTTATCACTGATCATGTTTAGCATTGTTCAGCATGTTTAGTCCAGATGTGAAGCAAGTTACTCTGTCCTGAACAGGGCTGGGTTTCCCAAAAGCCTCTTAACACAAAGAATATCTTAACTAGAAGAGAAAGTATTCATTGTGCTGCTCGCTCTACCATTTAAACGATGATCTTTGTGTTACGATGCTTTTGAGAAACTTGGCACAGGACAGTAAGGGGTTAAATTAAACTCCCAATAATCTCTAGCCGTTGCATCTCACCAAAACTCAATCGCTCCCCTTTCTCTTTACAACAACCAAAACACTGTGAGTGATGATTATTTTTCCTCCTTTCAGGCGAGACACCTTTCACTAACAGGTGCCTGATTGTGTGTAAACATAGAGTGAATAGCTATTAGAATGTGGAAAATCACTGTAATTAAGCGAGAACACAAAAGAACCTGGAGGCGTCGCCCAGTTCTGTCTCACTTCAGAGATTAAAGTTTTTATTTTCTTGAAAAATGTGAAGTGGATAAAAATTATCTCACTTTGGGTGCCAAGCCGGTTTAGAGGGATTAATCAGGAAGGCATCCAGTTACAGTAATACCCTCAACACACACACACACACACACACACACACACACAAGTACTCACAAGTACTAATGTACTTTTGGGAGCCAAATCTTCACAAACACAGTAATATAAGAAAATTACTTGTGAACAGGGATGAGAATTTTCCGCCAATCGGCGGATTTCCGACTTTTTCAGACCAAAATGATCGTTTTTGAGATCGATGTAAATCCGTTGAGAAATTTTCGGGAGTGTATGGTTAATGATTTGTGGTCACCTTATAACGTCTTGATTCTTGGTGGGCTCCGGGTTAACACACTCCAGTCTTTTGACATGTCGTAATTAACATTCACTTTTGCGACAATGTTCAACTTATTTGCGGTAGAATTTTCGGGAAATCCCATCGCGTGCAGTGTATAAACACAAGTACGCATGCTCTTCATGCGTGGTTTGCAATCGCCGTTCAGAACACTGAATGTCGAGATCAACAAGCAGACTGTCACAATGAAGCTCGGTGATCACATACGGAAAATAGACGTCCCAGGAAAAGTACTTTGCTCATTGTGTTCTGAAATGATAAACTACGCTAATAGAGGGGCAAGGACTATCGAACTTCACATATACACCAAAAAACACAAAGGTAAGTCGAAAATTATTTTGCCTGTTCATCTCATCTCATCTCATCTCATCTCATCTCATCTCATCTCATCTCATCTCATTATCTCTAGCCGCTTTATCCTGTTCTACAGGGTCGCAGGCAAGCTGGAGCCTGTCCCAGCTGACTACGGGTGAAAGGCGGGGTACACCCTGGACAAGTCGCCAGGTCATCACAGGGCTGACACATAGGCTACATCCACACGACAACGGCAACGAGATGTTATTTAAAAATATATCGTGTCCAAATGGGCAACAATCAGTAAAATATCAGGTCCATATGGCAACGCAACGCTTGCTGAAAATGATGCAATACACATGCCACACCTCTAGGGGCGCTGTAAGACGGTCCCTTCGGAGACACCAGAACAATAGAAGAAGTAAGGACGCATGCGCATAAACTATTATGCGCGAGACTTCATATTAGCCACAAAGTCAGGAAAATCTGTTTGTAAAATTACATTATAATGACCAAATACAATGAAAAGTATTTTTCCAGTCTCACCTGTGAAAGGTAATCCCATGTGATCTCGTTTGGACGGCAAACCTGTTGGTACATTTAAACGCAGCTAATCTTTATTCTCCGCTTTGACCTATCCAATATGGCAGCGAAGATGACGTATGATTCTACGCGGAAGCCGGCGTCTTTAATGGTCCGGAATAAATTGAATGATACACGTTGATGGATTAATTTGTTGTTTCTCACCTGTGAAAGGTAATCCCATGTGATCTCGTTTGGACGGTAAACCTGTTGGTACAGTTAAACGCAGCACATGAATCTTTATTCTCCGCTTTGACATATCCAATATGGCGACGAGGATGACGTATGATTCTACGCGGAAGGTGGCGTCTTTAATGGTCCGGAATAAATTGAATGATACACGTTGATGGATTAATTTGCTCTTCTACGCCCTTTTTGAGGAATGTATTGTAGGACTTAAACCCACATCTGAAGAGGTGAGATCGCTCCTTTTTTTCCCTATTTTTGCTGGCGGGATTGACTCTGCCCTAAGGGCAGAGTCTCTCTCTCTCTCTCACTTTGCACCATTACACAATAAATATTCACAGTGAAAATATTTTGTAAGCGCGTTTCATGAACCAAGTTATAGGATTTGTTGACAACTCGCATCGAGTTTGTTACACTTCTACCCGGCGTGAAGCACTCACAGTCATGTGGTTGTGACGTCATCGTAAACAAATCCGTTCTACTCATCCAGACGACTTCACAACGGCAACGTTGCCAGATCTTTCCACTCTGGAACCCGTTCTCAAAAAGATTGCGTTTTGGGCACCCAAAACGCCGGTGCCGTGTGGACGCCAGGCCTAAATGATAAGCAATTGTATCGGAGTCACCTGAATCCGTTGCCGTGTGGACAGGGCCATAGACACAGACAACCATTCACACTCACATTCACACCTACGGTCAATTTAGAGTCACCAGTTAACCTAACCTGCATGTCTTTGGGGGAAACCGGAGCACCCGGAGGAAACCCACATGGACACGGGGAGAACATGCAAACTCCACACAGAAAGGCCCTCATCGGCCCCAGGGCTCGAACCCACGACCTTCTTGCTGTGAGGTGACAGCGCTAACCACTACACCACCATGCCGCCTTGCCTGTTCAATGATTCATTATATTTATAATTATAAAATATTTATAAAAAGAGAATTATATGATAGAACTTTTTTCTGGTTTGCACTTCATTTTAAAGGATTAGAGTATTCAAAGACATGAATAGCAAAAATGCAGAAATATAATACTGTAGAGCTCGTTTATATTAAAAGGTGCATTGATTTTTTGAAATCATCAAATGTGAATTGATTAAAAACAAGTCTCTTGTACCATATTAATCATTTTCACCTGGTAGTCCACCAAGAAGGGGGATTTATTTCCAAATAAATTGCAACTTTTTGCTGCTAAAATTAATGGTTTTGGGGTAAAAAAAAAAATAGCCAAAAATCATTAGCTCCTGGGCCCCGCTGGGTGCCTGCGGCCCCCAAACCCCTGGCTTTTTTCAGACTTTTAAAATATTTTTCATTCTCATCCCTGTTGTGAATGATGTGAAAGAAAGAAAGAAAGAAAGAAAGAAAGAAAGAAAGAAGCCTTTATTTGTCACACGTACACTCAAGCACACAGTGAAATTTAACATCTGCATTTAACCCATCTGAAGCAGTGAACACACACAAGTGAGCAATGAGCACACACACATACCCAGAGCAGTGGGCAGCTATGCTACAGTTGGGGGTTAGGTGCTTTGCTCAAGGGCACTTCAGCCCAACCTCAGGCCATGGCTACCCTATGTTAACCTAACCTGCATGTCTTTGGACTGTAGGGGAAACCGGAGCACCCGGAGGAAACCCACACAGACATGGGGAGAACATGAAAAATCCACCCAGAAAGCCCTGTTGGTCGCTGGGCTCGAACCCAGAACCTTCTTGCTGTGAGGCGACAGTGCTAACCACTACACCACAAAGAAAGAAAGACAAATATTCCAGTCATTGACATTCAGCTGCTGTTCCTTACTAACACACACTGAGGGTCTGTCCCAAAGCGCTTCTGTTTTTATTCTCATCTCTTTCTTTCTTTCTTTCTTTCTTTCTTTCTTTCTTTCTTTCTTTCTTTCTTTCTTTCTTTCTAATCTCAGGAGCAGGCTTGTCGTCTCCTATTTAACACACTAGGACACCCGTCATCTGTCCCTGACTAACACACTCTGATGTTCCATCCTGAATCAGTAAGAAGTCTTTCTTCTTTTCCTTGCTTGTGCATCCGTTCAGGACGTTGCTCCATTCCTGCATGTCTTATCCTCTTAGAAACACTTTCACTCCTTCCCCTCTGTCCAAATCCCTTCATTTTTCTCTACAAACATCACTTAAAAAAAAAGAATTTGCATTTTGCATGAAAAATAAAATATAACTTTTACATCAATGTTAAATGTATTCTAATGATAAAAATGTCTGGGTTATGAAACATAAACTGATGCTGTGGGTCAATATGACACACCATCACCAAGTAGTGCCTGCTCCAGACGAGTTAATATCTCCAGGGCTGAGTGTGTGTTTTTCTCCTGTGGTGATATTTCTGTGTTGAAAATCGCAGCGAGACGCCACTCTAAATGGAAATGGATTTTGTAATTACAGTCTTTTAGGGTGAAACTTTCATCGACCACTTTTCAAATAACGAATTTTATGCCCTGAATGAAGCATGAAGTTCTAAAGTTTTACTTCACAGACCTTAAAAACAAACTTTATTTTTGAACGGAAGTTTCCGTGTCACGGAACAGCAAATGAAATGCTAAGAACTCCATAATGCAATCAGAATTAGGCTAATTAGCTGTTTCCTCAAACAAATAATTAAAAGTACAATATTGTTGTTTTTTTTAATGAGGTGGTAAACAGACACTAAGTCCATCATAATGATTAAGATGATGATGATGATGATGCTTACTACTACTACTACTACTACTACTACTACTACTATTATTATTATTATTATTATTATTGTTGTTATTATTAAAATGGAAAATTTATAATATCATTACACATATATACCTGGGGATTCATTTTTTTCACACACACACACACACACACACACACACACACACACACATATATATATATATATATATATATATATATATATATATATATATATATATATATATATATATATTTATTTTTTTTTTCGCCTCTCTGTTCACTGCTGGTGCGATTTGGTTGTGGGCGGGGCTTCTTTGTAAACACTTTTAATGTTAGCTGGTGAGTTTAACAATAATTAGCACTCAAACTAGTACATTCTGGCTATGATTTATATGGGAAATAATATAATAATGTAACAAACAAACATTTGTCATTTGTCCTTATTATGAAATAAGCCCCAGCAGGGTGATGCAGGGTGATCTTGAATCACCCTAAAGGGATTTATTTTTCAATAATGACCAGCTCACTGTATATTACCCTGCTTATTACATGACTACTTACTAAAGAAATCAACAATTTGACACAAAATATTAATTTAAAAATGATTTTATTGCTTCCATGAAATAAAATAGTCCATTATTTCTATGGTTGGAGCTGCTTCCTGCTTAGCTTTTTGATACACATTAATATTCAAAAAATCCTCCATGGGATTTTCTGATGGAGTAACTTTTTACTTTTTTTTTGCCACAGGGTGTCATACATGATCAAACATTGTCAATTTGATTATTAAAGCAACAAAATTTACGGGACTTCGTTATTATTGATAAGATTGGACGTGGTCCTGTAGAGTTTATGATCAGAACTGTGTCCATAGTAAAGGTGTGTTATTCATAGCAGTGGTCTACTATTGAGAAATATTCCTTTCTGACAGAAAAATCCTTGTTGTGTGGCTCTAAATAAAATCTTTAAGGGGTAATTCAGCAGGAAAGACAAAGAACCCTTTAGTGTACATTCAGTCATTTTCTATACTCCTTATCCATTGTGGGTTGCGGGTGAGCTGGAGCCAATCCCGGCTGACATCGAGTGAGAGCTCGGGTACATCTTGGACAGGTCGCCAGTCTATCGCAGGGCAAATACAGAGAGACAAACAGCCATCCACACTCCTGGATAATTTAGAGTAGCCAGTTGACTTAATCCTCATGTCTTTGGACTGTGGGAGGAAACCTGAGCACCCAGAGGAAGCCCATGCAGGCACAGAGAGAACATGCAAATTCCATAAAGAAAGGCTCCAGTCAGCTGCAAGGTTCGAACCCAGAACCTTCTTGCTGTGAGGTGACTGTGCTAATCACCGTGCCACCCCCTTGACTGTATGTTCTTAGAAATTTTTAAAGATGAAGGGTTCATCAGTTGTCTCTACAGAGGTGTGTTTTTCCCATAAGAAAGGGTTCCTGTAAGAAGTAGAAGAGCAAACTCTTTGACAAAAACAAAGATTTACAAGGGTTCTTTATGGATTCTTCAGATAATGAAAGGTTCTTTGCTGTCAAAATGTGTTCAGTGCCTTATAAGAACCATTTCTTACAGGGCAACAGTCTGTTATGGTTAAAATCTACATAGAATCCTCTGTCTCTCAAGGGTTCGACATTTTCTTTCAGAGTGCAGTTATTTATAGTTCCTCGAAAAGCAGCTGCATGAACGATTCTATTCTGTAACTCAATCTGCACGATTTAAAGTTCAATGGAAATGAAAATATTTCAGATTCGAAATGAAACACAGCCGTTGTTAGTGTTCTGCCCTCGGGATCTACTTTCATCTTACAGATAGAACACAGGCTCTTCAGTAGCACATCTGATATGAATGATCTCAGTTCTCAGACTGTGTGGTAATACATATTTTCTCTGATACAGTGTCTTGCAAAAGTATTCATCCCCCTTGGTGTTTGTCCTGTTTTGTCTCATTACAAGCTGGAATTAAAATGGATTTTTGGAGGGGAAGCACCATTTGATTTACACAACATGCCTACAGCTTTAAAGGTGCAAATTGTTTTATTGTGACACAAACAATAATTAAGATGAAAAAAAAAACAGAAAGCTGGAGTGTGCATAGGTATTAACCCCCCAAAGTCAATACTTTGTAGAGCCACCTTTTGCTGCAATTACAGCTGCAAGTCACTTGGGGTATGTCTCTATTAGCTTAGCACATCTAGCCACTGGGATTTTTGCCCATTCCTCAAGGCAAAACTGCTCCAACTCCTTCAAGTTAGATGGGTTGCATTGGTGTACAGCAATCTTCAAGTTATGCCACAGATTCTCAATTGGATTGAAGTCTGAGATTTGATTAGGCCATTCCAAGACATTTAAATGATTCCCTTTAAACCACTCCAATGTGGCTTTAGCAGTATGTTTTCGGTCATTGTCCTGCTGGAATGTGAACCTTCATCCCAGTCTCAAACCTCTGGCTGACTCAAACAGGTTTTCCTCCAGAATTGCCCTGTATTTAGTGCCATCCAGCTTTCCGTCAGTCCTGATCAGCTTTCCTGTCCCTGCAGATGAAAAACATCCCCACAGCATGATGCTGCCACCACCATGCTTCACTGTAGGAATGGTGTTCTGAGGGTGTTGGGTTTGAGCCACACATGGTATTTCCCATGATTGCCAAAAAGATCAATTTTAGTCTCATTTGACCAGAGAATCTTCTTCCATGTGTTTGGGGAGTCTGCCACATGCTGTTGGGCAAACTCCAAATGTGTTTTCTTAAGCAATGACTTTTTTCTGGCCACTCTTCCATCAAGCCCCACTCCGTGGAGTGTATGGCTTAAAGTGGTCCTATGGACAGATGCTCCCATCTCCTTTTCAGCTCCTTCAGTGTTATCTTTGGTGTCTTTGTTGCATCTCTGATTAATGCCCTCTTGTGAGTTTTGGTGGGCGCCCTTCTCTTGTCAGGTTTGTAGTGGTTCCATATTCTTTCCATTTTGCTATAATGGATTTAATGGTGCTCCCTGGGATATTCAAAGTTTGGGATTTTTTTATAACCCAACCCTGATCTATACTTCTCCACAACTTTGTCTCTGACCTGTTTGGAGGCTCTTTGGTTCTCATGTTGCTTGCTTAGTAGTGTTGCAGAGTCAGGGTCCTTCCAGAACAGGTTGATTTATACAGACATCATGTGACAGATCATGTGACACTTTGATTGCACACAGGTGGATCTTAATCAACTAATTATGTGACTTATGAAGTGAATTGGTTGGACCAGCTCTTATTTAGGGGTTTCATACGAAAGTGGGTGAATACCTATGCGCACTCCAGATTTCTGTTTTTTCATCTTAATTATTGTTTGTGTCACAATAAAACAACAATTTGCACCTTTAAAGTGGTAGACATGTTGTGTAAATCAAATGGTGCTAACCTTCCAAAAATCCATTTTACTTCCAGCTTGTAATGCATCCCCAAGGGAGATGAATACTTTTGCAAGACACTATCCATTTTACGACTGCTTTATCCATGACTGATGAGAACCACCATCTCCTTTTATTTCAATTTAGTGGCTTTGCAAGAAATTATGACTTTTAAAAAATCTTTATCCAAAACCTTTCAGTCACGTTCATACGCTCAGCTCTGAGGACAGCGGTGAAGTGTATTACAGCAGTGCATTATGGGTAATATTACAGTGATGCATACAAGAACATTACCATGCACTCAGCAATATGAAAACAGTGCACAAGATAGCAACAAATTAGTCTTTGGAAATATAAATCATTACATCTTACTGTTTTCAAGTTCACGTCCTTTAGTGTTTTGTGCCATTATGAGGTTGTGCAAAATATACAAGCCCAACTGTGTAATATTTCATAATAATTTCTGAGTTTATCACAACATTGTATTTAAAAAAACCCAAAAACCATATTCTTCAGTCACTGATGTTGACAATGACAACAAGTGACATTGCTGTCTCCCAGATTTTTCAAACACGATGCAGTTTAGTTTTGAAAGAAACAAAGCAAAAAACAAAATTAGATAAAGTTGTCTATAGCTGGCAGCATGTGCACGGTTTTAATAAATATATTTTATGCCAGTTTTTAGCTTTGGCTATAAGAAATCCAGAATTAAAAATCAATCAATAAATAAATAAACATAAATAACTTGAAAATAATTTCAACAAGATATCTCTTTAAATTTGTTCTAGAATGTTCCTTACATTATCACAAATGATAGATAGATAGATAGATAGATAGATAGATAGATAGATAGATAGATAGATAGATAGATAGATTGTTATGAATAAGGATCATATTTATTATAAATAAGAAAAATAAACAAAAGAACACTCATATTATTATTATTATTATTATTATTATTATTATTATTAATACTACGACTACTACCACTACTACTACTACCAGTAATAATAATAATAATAATAACACTCTTACAGATATTATTTCCATGTTTTTATTTAAATTACAACAAGAATATGTCATTTTCAGCTTTCTTTTTTCCTTTCTTCATTTGTTTGTTTGTTTGTTTGTTTACTTTTATTTGGGTTGTTAAGTTTCTGGAACACTTGTAGTTTTTCCCAGTGGAAACTCATTTTGTGCCCACATTCATATATTTTTTTTTCTCCTGCATGCATCAATGTAAAACCACCTGATTCCATTTCCTTTCTCCTTTTCTTCAAATGTTCTGATCCTGAGTCACAGAACCTCATAACAATTTAAAGTTGTTTTTTCCCTCCTGTAAATATCTGTGTTTAATGAGCTTTTAACAGCCTTTACAGAATTTTACAGTCAGCAGTTTTCTTTGTTTCAAGGTCTCTGTGTCCTTTGTGCAGGATTATCTCTTCAGTCAGAGCCAGTGGAAGTTACTGCTTTTACTTCTGAAAATAATAAAGAGCAAATAACCTTTACAAACACTCACATACTCGTTTATCGTATAGTGTTGTCTGTACGACGCTCTCTGAATGTGCAAACACATCAATCTGTCCTGATAAGTCGAAAGCTGAAGTGCACTTAAATTGGTTTTAGAGGCATCGCTACATGGCTATAAATTTTAGTTTTACTCATACAATGTTCTTCTTTTTTTTTTTTTGTTAAGCGCTGGAGGACTATAGATGTATTATTAAATGCTCACTGTCCTGAGTAGTAGATATGCGATATAAAGTATTTTTTTCTGTATTTTTATTATTATTGCATGATTTTATCACTTTCTGTGAATGCCAACTGCAGGATAAGGGGGAAAAACACAAGAGAATAAAAAAGGATTAGGCCTGGCTTGGTGTTATAAAATGACCTTGCTAAAGGGGAGGGTTAAGTGATGGTCAGATTAACATTTTTTTATCATTATCATTATTACCTTCTTTCTTTTATTCAAGAATGTTTTACTATCAAGAGTTTCAGTTTATTTTAGCCCAAGTTCCAACTGTGTTCTTCAGACTGAAGAGTGAAAAGGCCAGACTTTAACCTTCAGCAGAATGACAATAACACACCTTGAGTCTGACTGCTACATGGTTAAAGATATGTTGTTATTCTGACTTAATATCTTGTTATTTCAAGATAGTATGCAGCTATATCAGCTTAATATCTTGTTACTTCAATATATATTGCCATTATCTCATTAGTTTAAGATAGTATGTCATTATATTATATACATTACTTGTATTTTTCATATGTGCTTTTCAGACATATTTTTCATACATCCGGGACATGGAGACCCAAAACTGTGACATAAATCTCTATATGACACTCATGAGGAAATCGATGAATTATTTTGATAAATTTGGGTACTTTTTGTTTGTGAATGTGTCTATATCATAAAAAGAAAATGACACGTTGGCATTGGCTTGAAGATATGAAGTTTATCTTCGCATGTTGAAGAACTCGCATTTTTCATAAGAAATACATCACGGCTCTGAGTGACATATTTAAATAATATTGGCTGGCTTTTTTTGTGGTTTATCAGATATATTCCATTCAGCTAGCATGATACTGAACTCGTCTTCTACTTGTTCAATATCATGCTAACTGAATGGAATATATCTGATAGACCACAAAAAAAGCCAGCCAATATTATTATTATTATTATACATACACATTCAATTATCCATCCATCCATTATCTGTAGCCGCTTATCCTGTTCTACAGGGTCACAGGCAAGCTGGAGCCTATCCCAGCTGACTATGGGCGAGAGGTGGGGTACACCCTGGACAAGTCGCCAGATCATTGCAGGGCTGCGGAACGATTATATATTTTCATAAAAAGTTAAGAACAGGAGTTACTTACCAATATTGAATGCTGATTCTGATTGAATGTAATTCATTGTTCTGTCAATCCATTGTAGATATACAAAGTCAAAGTTCTAACAATAAAAATGGTACAAGTTCAAAAATCCTGAACAACAACTCAATTTATATACAAGCTATATACAGGCTGACAGTTCAAGTTCAGAGTTACTTTTGGTTGTAGTTCATTGTTACATTGCAGTTGTTCAAAACAAAAGGGCTTTGCTGAGTGACGTCCACGAGTGAAGTCCTCTTGTACAAGTCTCAGTCACTTTTCCTCACTTCCAAGTAGAACTTTATATTTCTGCTATTGTGTTCTTTTCCAGTTTTTTGATGTCCGTTGGTGTGTTTTTCTCTTGTAAATATGTGTGAAGAATATCCAGTGAAGTTTTAACCTTTCAGGTGTTCAGCACATCTTTCTCTTTAAATCTTCTGCTTTTAATGAAGCAAACATCGCAGTCATGTTTGTGAACAAACTGTCACAGTCACTCACTAGCGTGGAAGTTTTGCATCTCTGTCGTGTCTCTTTTTCAGTTTTTTGATGTCCGTTGGTATGTTTTTCTCTTGTAAATATGCGTGAAGAATATATAATGAAGTTTTGGTAGCCATTCGGGTGTTCAGCGCGTCTTTAGTTTCAGTTTATTTATTTAGAATCAGAATCAGAATTACTTTAATCCCCGGAAGGAAATTCAAATTTGCAACCAAGCTCCTGAATCAAATAAGTAGTAAACATGTCTAAAAATAGAAGATAAAATGGTCTTAAAAAAACAATAAATAAAAATAAAATAAATTTAAATAAGTTCAATAACTTAAGTAAAAGCAAAATGAAGTGATTTTATATACAATGATTCCTATATACATATATTGCACCTGAGTTAAGGATACATGGTAATACAGTGTACCACAGTTATACAGTTGCATTGTACAGCTTGACAGCAACAGGTAGGAATGATTTCCTGTGTCTCTCAGTTGTGCAGCGTAGAAGAATCAGCCGTTTACTGAATGTGCTCCTGTGGCTGATCAGCTCCTCATGTAGAGGGTGGGAAGGACAGTCTAAGATTGTTTTTATTTTGGACAGTGTCCTCTTCTCCAACACCACTGTCAGAGAGTCCAGTTCCATGCCTACAACATGGCCGGCCTTCCTGATGATCTTATTAAGTCTGTTAGTGTCCTTCACCTTCAAGCCACTGCCCCAGCAGACGACAACGTACAGGATGGCGCTGGCCACCACAGACTCATAGAACATCTGCAGCATCATTCGGCAGATGTTGAAGGACCTCAGCCATCTCAGAAAATAGAGACGGCTCTGGCCCTTTTTGTATAGAGTGTCCATGTTTTTGGACCAGTCCAGTTTTAGTGCTTAAACCTAGCACTGGATTAACCCCGTCTTCTTTCTTTCCCGGCCGACAAAGAAATGATTGTGCGCATGCGCAACAGAAAAGTTTTGTCATTGGATTTTCACATGTGACATAGTGTTGTCTTGACAACATGCAAAATTATAACAATATTGCATGCTCATTTTCCATTGGGGAGAGCGGCGTAATACCCAGAGGATAAGCAATATAATAACAATATTGCACGCCATCAATAAACCCACAAGAAGGGAATAGAATACATGTTTTTATTCCATGGAAAAAGTGGCCTGTATGTATAATAATTCCCGATATTTCACTCCGATGATGTCACTCCCAGTGTTCTCCCACTGACTAGACATGCATTGTCAAAATGGCAAACCGGTTCAAAATTAAAATTCTTTTGATTAACTTGTTTATTTTTTGTGGATGTATCCATATAATATAAAGAACATCACATGGTGGTGCGAAGATATGAGGTTTATCTTCTTTTGTTGAAAATATTTTCACTCATTTGCTTTGCTCATTCATGAATATCTTCACCACTCGAAGGTAAACTTCATATCTTTACGCAACCATGTAATATCTATGTATCAGCTTAATATCTTGTTAATTTAAGCTACCATTATTTCAGTTTAATATTTAGTTACTTGAAGATTGCATGTTGTTATTTCACCTTAATATCTCATTACATCTACAGTAATATGCTGTTATTTTGACTTAATAAATTGTTACTTATAGTACTTAAGTTTTTATTTGACTTTATATCTTGTTGTTTCTAGCATGTTATTTCCACTTAACACTTCATGACTTCTGGTATGTTGTTATTTTGTACTCATATCTTATTATTTTAATATATTATGCGGTCATTTTGACTTAATATCATGTAACTTCAACTTAATATGTCATTACTTCAAGACTGTATGATGATAGTTTGACTTAGGAACTGGTTACTATTAGTCTGACATTATTTTTTACTCACATTATTTCAAGATATTTCAAGTATTTTGAGTAAATAGTTTCTTACTTCAGGATAGTATGTTGTTTTTTCAATTTTTTTTTGTAGTTTTTTATAACTTCAATATATTTGGTCCTTCTTAGAATTATCTCACTATTTCAATTGATTTTTTGAGTTATTAGATTAATACAATAAGCAATGATATATCAAGTTAAAATAACTATGTACCACATTGAAATAATGATATATTCAGCAAAAATCATGACATAGCACTTCAACCTTTGTTTTCAATTTGCAGCTCAGGGCTTCTGTACAACACTCTGAACAAATCAATACATATTTAATTAATGTAGAACAACTTAGAGCTGATTAATTAATTTGTCAGGCAGTTTGTGTTAGTGTTTAATACATGATGAACTGAAAACACTCCACTGTAGTGCACTTAAACTTTAGCACCCTTGTGTAGGCAGTGTGTGTTTTTCCGCGCAGTGATTGCGTGTGGATAAAAGCTGCTCTCTGGTTTCAGATTACTGTGACAAACGTGAGACGATCTTTTCCCCATGAAACTCAACACACTAACGGAGGTTAATTGGTAAAGGTTACTGTATGAGGACAGGTGTGTGTGTGTGTGTGTGTGTGTGTGTGTGCATGTGTGTGTGCATGTGTGTGCGTATGTGTGTGCGTTACCCAGAGCTGTAAGGGGATTAGTGGCAATCTGTTGAGATTTAACATGGACTGCCAGTGATAAAGAGCTTTCTCAGATTTCTCTACGCGTCTTCCTCATGTACATCTGCTCCAATAACTAAGCTCTGGTGGCCATTTTTCCTTCTCAAGTGTGAGAATTAAACTTGCTAAAGTGTTCTTTTCTACTGACTGTTTACTAGGGCTTAAGAATACTCATTATACACTTTGACTATTTATTCTCATTTCCACACTTAAACTCAACAATATTTACGTTTTATGATTAATAATCAAGTATACTTTAAGTATGTGTTACTGCATCAAAATATAACAAGAAGACAAAGTCATCTATATCCCCTGCCCTATATACCAACTATATACCAAGTTTCAAGATATTATTTGTCACATTTTTCAAGTTCTGCTGCAGGAAACCAACCCTACCTCTTTACACTGACCTCAGCAGCCCATGGCATAAACCCACCGGACCTTTAGTTCAGGTGAGCTAAAAATTAAAATTTCTCATATTTCTCAGTATCAAAAGGCAAATATACATTACTTAATCAACACATATACCAGGGCGGCACGGTGGTGTAGTGGTTAGTGCTGTCGCCTCACAGCAAGAAGATCCGGGTTCGAGCCCCGTGGCTGGGAAGGGTCTTTCTGTGTGGAATTTGCATGTTCTCCCCGTATCCGTGTGGGTTTCCTCCGGGTGCTCCGGTTTCCCCCACAATCCAAAGACATGCAGGTTAGGTTAACTGGTGACTCTAAGGTGGGGTTTACATTAGACCGTATCAGCGGATCATCAGATTAACGTTTTTAAAACGATTAGCGTGCACACAGCAATGCCAATACACGATTCGCGTGCACACAGCAACACCAATACACGGATACGCTCGGCTCCGCAGGCATCCTGCGCTCCAAATCACTCCGCCTTGAACAGCGAGTGCCCTCTGGAGGGTGCGCACTCCGGCCCTGCGCAGCTCACACAGCGCGCGAGTGAAGTGCACAAGCAGTGATTCGGGACTGAGCCGCTGTGTGTGTGATCTCAGTGCATATCACTTACCACTTGCAAGTGGAAGGATGGCAAGCCTAAAGACAATCATAACTACACAATGGGCAGTATTTGCATCAGTATTTGCAGTATTTTTATACTTTTATACTCTTTAATGAAAGGTGATACAAGGCGGAAGTCCGCGCCGTTATTCAGCAGTCGCGTCACATGACCAACGCCAGCGAATCAGGAAGGTGGATGTCACAGTGACGTTGTCCAATGACGACGCCAGCTAGAGCTCAGCAGAGCGTATCCGCGTATTCTCAATGTTTACACAGCACCGGACCAGACACGATCTGGATTGAATACGTGGACCCTGGCGGATTCCCGTTTCCCAGCGTTTCCAGGCGTTTTAATGTAAACGGACAGTGCATCCGCGAAGAAAACGAGACAGATACGGTCTAATGTAAACTTGGCCTAAATTGACCGTAGGTGTGAATGTGAGTGTGAATGGTTGTCTGTGTCTATGTGTCAGCTCTGTGATGACCTGGCGACTTGTCCAGGGTGTACCCCGCCTTTCGCCCGTAGTCAGCTGGAATAGGCTCCAGCTTGCCTGCAACCCTGTAGAACAGGATAAAGCGGCTAGAGATAATGAGATGAGAACACATATACCAACTTTCAAGGCCATACCACTCATAGTTTTCAAGTTCTGCTCCGGAAACAAAACCTACCCTTAAGACTAACCTGAGAGACTAAGTGTGAAATTGTTTCCATAGAAACATAAACAATTAAAATTTCTCAAATTTCTTAGTATGAAAAAGCACATCTACATCACCTTGTTAACATGTATACCAAGTTTCAAATCCGTATCATGAATAGTTTTGGATATATGCTCCGGAAATGAACATTGCTTTTAGAAACTAAGTCAAAATCTATTTTTTATGTAAAAATTTGAAAAAATACTCTTTTTTTCAAAAATCCAAAATAGCAAAAGGGGGCGGCACGGTGGTGTAGTGGTTAGCCCTGTCGCCTCACAGCAAGAAGGTCCTGGGTTCGAGCCCCGCGGCCGGCGAGGGCCTTTCTGTGTGGAGTTTGCATGTTCTCCCTGTGTCCGCGTGGGTTTCCTCCGGGTGCTCCGGTTTCCCCCACAGTCCAAAGACATGCAGGTTAGGTTAACTGGTGACTCTAAATTGACCGTAGGTGTGAGTGTGAATGGTTGTCTGTGTCTATGTGTCAGCCCTGTGATGACCTGGCGACTTGTCCAGGGTGTACCCCGCCTTTCGCCCGTAGTCAGCTGGGATAGGCTCCAGCTTGCCTGCGACCCTGTAGAACAGGATAAAGTGGCTAGAGATAGTGAGATGAGATGAGACACTGAGACAGCCTATCAGTAATCACTAGGGTCACGTCACATCCATTGACTATATAAAATCAAGTTAAATTATTTCTCAGTAGCGTTACTTGAACACGATCAGTGGAGGGGAGAATGGAAGGAGGTGGTTCTAATGAGGAATGCACACACCTATGGCCAGACCCATTGCAACAAGGTAGGCAGACTTGGCAATTGCCTAGGGCCCCAGCCCTCGAAGGGCCCCCGCTGCCGAACGACTGGTTATGTATAGCAATGACAACTTTTTGAGCGCGGCAGCGCAGCACCTAATGACCAGTGTTGCCAGATTGGGCGGTTTCAAGAGCATTTTGGCGGGTTTTGATTATATTTTGGGCTGGAAAACGTCAGCAGTATCTGGCAACACTGCTAATGACGCTTGTTGAAATACCCTAGTTCCAAGGGGGGGCCTCCTAATGCACAACAGCGCCTCCCTACATGCTTTGGCCGAAAAGTGCAATGACAGTCTGTTGTCAACCCCTCAATGCCCATCTCCGTCCAGTCAAGTGGTTGCAGAGCTCCGCGGCAAAAAAACTAAAACAAAATCAAATATGAAGCGAAATTACCCCTCAGGGAGCCAGAAGAGAAAGAAGAAAAGGGAAAAGGAAGACAGAAAAAAAAACAAGACACTGGTAAGTGAGAATGTACACACTCATTAATACCAAGCGGGTCGACAAGCAAATTTGATAGCTAGCTTACGTTAATGGTAGTTATCTTGTAGACAGTGTTTATAACAGTGATGTAAACGTTGTCATGCACAACAGGCTTACAAACTTGCAAGGACTGGCTAAAAATTCTAATATGTGCCACACAAATAGGTGAAAGACTGTCAACTTCTCCCAGATTAACTTATTGTGTTTATCAAATGTCATAGTCAGAGTTAGTTTCAGCGAGCTGCATGGCTTTCATCAGAAGTAGCTAGTGTGTCGTGAGCATGAATGGAGCAGGACAGGGGATGGCTCACAAGAAAGCTCTTTTTTACATAAATAGGCTACGTTTGTGACCTTGGTCGGATATTAATGCAGTAATTCAGCTAAGAAACCCGAACTTTCTGCAAGGAAGCCCTGCTGCGATCAGCACGGCTAATGGCTACGACATGGCAAGTTTGAGAGAACAGTTTTGAAAATTTTGCCCATGATTCTAGTTGTGTATTCTTAAATTTTTTTGTGTTTTTCTATACCTTTTGCACTTTTCTGTGTGTGCTGGTTCTTATTAAGATTCTTATTCATGTTTGTAATCATTTAATCACCATTTGAAGTTATTTCTACTTGTGTATATACTGTAAATATTTAGTGTTGCGTTATTTTGCACATTTTATATTACTTTGTCTTATTTTCATATTTGATTTATATATATATATATATATATATATATATATATATATATATATATATATATGTATTATATATGTGTGTGTGTGTGTGTGTGTGTGTGTGTATTTTGTCTATTCTTGTGTTTAATTGGGTTTGATAATTATTTATAATAATGTAAAGAGTTCATTTATTAAGTAAAAATCGTAAGAATGATTACAATATGTGTGATGTTTATTTATTAAGTCTTCAGTGGGTAGGCAGCCATAAGGCCTTTCGTCGAGGGGGGGATAATTATGGGCCCCAGATCCCCCTTTGCCTAGGGCCCCCAAATAGCTTGAAACGGGCCTGCCTATGGCCCATGAATCCATGTTTAAATTTTCTGAAGGGATTAAAGATACATTTTGTTTTAAATGTTTTCTTTGTTTGCCTAAAATGAGCCACATCACAGCCTACAAAAACTCATTGTCCGACCTGCGGAGGCGTATTGAGGTATATAACCATTTTATTCCAAGAGAAAGCTTGCAGTGAAGTTGTTTGTGCTTTTAGAGCTAGTGATAACATTCCAATAGCTATGCATTCTGGTTAGTCAAATGACTTTCTACAGATTTGCCCGCCAAGTTGCCATCGTCTTGTCCATGGCTAATGATAACACATAGCTAGTTAACGTTGACACTGTTAGTTAGCATGTGTAACCCACCTGGCAGGTAAGTGACCACTGGACCAGAATTCTCTAGATTTGCAGGGAGAAATGATGATGGAGGATAGGATTTGACACCAATTGAGTAAGAGAAAACACGCAGAGGTAAGTTTGAACAAGATCACTGTATTAACACACAAAAAAAAATAAAGCACTTTTACAAATACAGCCAGCTTTCAGTTTGTTTTCTTTTAGGTGCACCCTTTAAAAAAATAAAATGTCTCTTCTTTTCTGAAAATAATAAAAAAAGAATAGTTCCTCTCAATTTCTGTGAGTCTTTCTTGGTCCTACTACACTGACAGGACGACAGATGAAAGAGAAGAGGGTCCTCTTCAGTCCAGATGCTCACACGGTTGGCTCGCCATCCCCCTCATCACGGAGAGAATCCAGTTCCATCCAAAATCCAGGGTATCCAAAAAACCCAGCCGAGAAAAGAAAAGAATAAACACAGGTAAGGTTCCCAGGGTTGCTTCTCCATGGTTCACCGGACACTCACATATGAGCTTGAATAGTTCCTTCCAATTTTTTTTAACAGTATACACAATATCAAGTGTTTTAACAAGTTTTTTCACTCCAACTCCCATCTCTCACAACACGTCTCGCTAACCTGCGCCAAGGAGGCGGGACATGAGTTGTTTTCACCAATAGCAATTCAGCTACACCACTATGAACGAATGAAATCAGTTTTTCCTCACAGAACCACTACTGAAGTGGGAACAGACCTATGGGATAAAATGAATTAATAAATTAAATGCAGAATTAAATAAAGACTATGATTAGGAATTAAATGAAAATAATGGTCAATGAAGGGCGGCACGGTGGTGTAGTGGTTAGCGCTGTCGCCTCACAGCAAGAAGATCCTGGGTTCGAGCCCCGTGGCTGGCGAGGGCCTTTCTGTGTGGAGTTTGCATGTTCTCCCCGTGTCCGCGTGGGTTTCCTCCGGGTGCTCTGGTTTTCCCCACAATCCAAAGACATGCAGGTTAGGTTAACTGGTGACTCTAAATTGACCGTAGGTGTGAATGTGAGTGTGAATGGTTGTCTGTGTCTATGTGTCAGCCCTGTGATGACCTGGCAACTTGTCCAGGGTTTACCCTGCCTTTCGCCTGTAGTCAGCTGGGATAGGCTCCAGCTTGCCTGCGACCCTGTAGAACAGGATAAAGTGGCTCGAGATAATGAGATGAGATGAGATGAAATAATGGTCAATGAAAGAAAAATATATTTCTAAATGTTATAACACTCTTTTTTCTTTCTCAACAGGTTACTCATTCAACAACAGGTAGGTTCTTTTCTTTCTTTTTTCTCCCAACAGGTTACAGAACTAATTTAACAGTTAGGATTCTCTTCCCTTTTTTTCCAACAGGTTACACATGTAAAAATGGAGTAACGCTAACATGAATAATGTTAACTCATCTGAAGTCCTTTCAGAAATATGTTTTAGCATAATCTTGCCAAATAAACAGAATGTAGAAATCTTTCTTTTCTAGTAATGTTAGCTACCCGATATGATTTCAAGTCTGAAAAGAGTTTGCTAGCATGTCAGGTGGAATTTCACTGATTAGCTAGCTTAAGGTTAAACCACCATGATCAGGGGCGGTCCTGGGGGCAGTCCGACTGGGCAGCCGCCCGGGGCGGCATCGCGGGGGGGGGGGGGCGGCATGAGCGCAGGTGCGAAACCCCCCCAAAAAAAGGTCCCCCAAAACCCCCCCCCGAAAAAAAAACAAGACGGGCGGGGGGGGGGGGGGGGGGGGGGGGTGAACATTTTGAATGGGGAAGCCCAATACCAAAGTTGCGCAGGTGACGTCATCAGTGTGTGTGTGTGTGCCTAACTTGTCGTAGCCCCATAATATGCACAATCCCACCAGCGGAACGTTGTACTAGTCATCAAAAAGACTTTACTACCATAGTACTACACTACTATGACATTACACAGTCTTAAGTAATACATTACGACTTGATCATTGCCATTCTGGTAACAGCAAATTTATAACGGGCCGTGTCCGCGACGTACAACACACGACGAGAAATGTTTAAATGACCATGTAAAGCTGTTAACATTCTGTTGGCTAATACAGAGCCCAACGCGGGGGGGGGGGGGGGGGGGCATGAGCGCGGGCGTGAAAAAAAAAAAACGGCCCCCCCCCCAAAAAAAGGTCCCCCCCAAAAAAAAACCCCGAAAAAAAAAAACAAGACGGGCGGGGGGGCACCAGCAGGGGGTTTTGCCCGGGGAGTAAATCACTCTAGGATCGCCACTGACCATGATGGCACAGCATGTGTTCATTTTGTAAATCCAGTAAATCCAGTCAGTTGCTTCAGGGGCATTAGGTTTTGTAAGCGTTGTGGCAATAATACAACAATGTGTTGACAGAAAATGTACTTTTAATACTTAAGTATTTTTAAAAGCAAGTACTTCAGTACTTTAACTGAAGTAAAAATTTGACTGTCCAACTTTCACTTGTATCGGAGTAACATTTGACCAGTGGGATCTGTACTTTGACTTAAATAATGAAGTTGGGTACTTTGTCCACCTCTGCAAAAACGTGACCGGACGGATGGACGGCCGGACAGAACCCGTTTCTATATCCCCCACCAAACTTCGTTTGGGCAGGGGATAACAATAATCGTCTGTGTATATTGCTGTTGTAGGAAAATAATCCACAATAGGGTGATGTGATGAAGCAGAGTTAATATTATGACCCTAAAGAACGAGTTTTAGAATGAGTGCATTAATATAAACCTGTGATTTGTTGCTGCACTGCTGTCAGAGCTGCTGTTATGGAAAAGTATACAATAGTTAGCTCGGGTCCATGAATCTGATTGGTTGAGCAGTGTTCCAAGAGTGGTGTTTTTGCATTAAGAGCACTGAAACGGTTCACTGTGTGTATCACTCTGTTTGTCATGTAAAACTCCACTTCCTAGTTTGAACCAGTTACTAGCGTTAGTGACATCATCAGCAGACATGGCAAATGACTAACTTTTGACTAAAAATATGAAAGCACAGATGAAGATGAAAAAGAAGAAGGGATGTCAATTTTACATTCTGTGCAGTTAGTCTGGCTTCTTTTGGATCTCTGTCACTTATTCAATATTTATTTATTGTGATTAGCCACAGCACTTGGTCTACAGCCTCGTGCATAGCACTGAATCATAGCCGTGCTGATATTCAGTGCAACAGCACTCCTTCTCATGTGATATTGCTCAAGTAATCAACACCTTCTGACTAATCACACTCTAGAATTCTACATTATATTACAATATCCAGAGCGATGTACAACATACCCAGAGCAACCTGGGGAGCACTTGGGGGTTAGGTGCCTTGCTCAGGGTCACTTCAGCCATTCCTGCTGGTCCAGGGAATCAAACAGGCAACCTTTTGGTCCCAAAGCTGCTTCTTTAACCATTAGGCCATGGCTTCCCATGTTCTACAGCAAGTTCTATGGCTTCCCAAAGTTCTACAGCACTTTGGTATAATAGTGCAAAAGCTAGCTGATATTGTAGCATGTCTAAGTATACTTATATACTTAAAATTAAATGCTAGTATTTAAAACTAAAGGTTAGTGCATCTTAACTAGCTGAATGCTAGTTCTTTTTTGACAAGCTAAATGCTAATCCTTCTCAGCCTAGGTGTGTAGGTTTTTGCTTGTTTGTTTGTTGTATTTTTAGCTAAATGTGAGCATTCCTCAGAAATATGTACTTGCTAAACCTTAGCTACACCTTGCGTGTCCGCTTAGGCCCCCGTCACATTTATTCGGAATTAGCAGGAATCAAGTAGAACCAGCTGGAATGAAAAATTTTTCAAAATTCGTGCCACATTCAGGTGGGAATTTCAAACTGACCAACGTCCTTACAGCTTTGTAAGAATGCCGTTCGAATACTTAGAATGCTCTTCGAACCCGCCTCAAATGATTCTTGTGCATTCCAGGTGTATTAGCTTTCGAATGCAGTTCAAATGTAGTTGGAACACAGTAGGAATACCTAGAATGCTGTTAGAATGCAGTAAGAATATTAGGAATGCACGTCGAATGCCGTACAAGTGTGGTTCAATTTCTGCCCGAATACCACCCAAAGTCTGGCCGGAAGGTGCCTTGAATGCTGTACGAATTCACCTCAAATGCAGTCAGAACGCTCCCGGAATAGCCGCCGAATATGTTTCGAATGTCTAAGAATTCAAAGAGAATGCAGCTCGAATACTTAGAATGTACTTTGAATATCCTGGAATATACAAAGAATTTTCATTCTGACGGCATTCCGGCTCATTCGAGGCACATTCGGGACATTCTGGCAGGATTTGAAGTGGCTTGACATTTTGATTTTTCCCTTGAACGCGATCAGAATGTTTTGAATGCTGTTGGAATGCCGTAAGAATATTTAGAATGCAGTCAGAATGCAGTTAGAATACACTTGAATGAATGAATGAATTTATTTTATTTTCGAACATGTGTAAAAAATGTATGTAACTATTTGTACATACAAAAGAAAGAAAACAAGAAAGTGAAAAAAAAGAATAAATGAAATAACATAAAGAGCTACCGTAAGACATTACAATACACCGCGCATTGTTCGAAAAAGGAGTGGGAAGAAGTACTATACTTTTTAATTTCCCACCCCTTTTTAACTACCCCGAAATCCAAACTACATTAATACTCCTATAAAAATATATACCATATATACACTTCATGAATATCTATATAAATATATAATTACAAAAATAAATATATACTACATACCATATATATACACTTCATAAATATCTATATAAATATTTAATTACAAAATTAAATATATACTACATTCATATACACTTCATAAATATCTATATAAATATATAATTACAGCCCTGTGATGACCTGGCGACTTGTCCAGGGTGTACCCCGCCTTTCGCCCATAGTCAGCTGGGATAGGCTCCAGCTTGCCTGCGACCCTGTAGAAGGATAAAGCGGCTAGAGATAATGAGATGAGAATATATAATTACAGAAAATATATATACACTATATACCATATATACACTTCATAAATATCTATATAAATATCTCATCTAATCTCATTATCTCTAGCCGCTTTATCCTGTTCTACAGGGTCGCAGGCAAGCTGGAGCCTATCCCAGCTGACTACGGACGAGAGGTGGGGTACACCCTGGACAAGTCGCCAGGTCATCACAGGGCTGACACATAGACACAGACAACCATTCACACTCACACCTACGGTCAATTTAGAGTCACCAGTTAACCTAACCTGCATGTCTTTGGACTGTGGGGGAAACCAGAGCACCCGGAGGTAACCCACGCGGACACAGGGAGAACATGCAAACTCCACACAGAAAGGCCCTCGCCGGCCACGGGGCTCGAACCCGGACCTTCTTGCTGTGAGGCGACAGTGCTAACCACTACACCACCGTGCCGCCCCTATATAAATATATAATTACAAAAATAAATATCTACTACATACCTATCCCTGTAAATATGAAGATATAAACTATCCCCATAAATAAATATATACCATATATACCATATACTAAGTTAGTTCTAATATAACCATACGTGCCAACTTCATGTCAACATTGGGGGGTCAGAATTATGTTCTTGCACCGTGACGTCATGACGTCGGCAGTGTATGTAGTTGAATATCAAAGACTCAGTTGTAAGTCATTTTCATTCATTACTATTCACCGTTGCAAGTGGGAAGCACCCATTTTAACGATAAATTATTATGATGCATTAAAAAAGTCTCATGACTTTAAACATTGTATGAAACACAATTTATTCAATCAACAAATTTAGTTTAATGCAATTTTCTTTGAGATGAATTCGGCAGACAACTGACAAGAATAGTGTAAAAAAAAAAAGTGCACCATACTCCATAAAAAGGCTTAAGCTCGTTAAACTCGTATATCCGCATCGGCTTTAACACAGACTTCAGTGTCCAAATTCTGCACAACATGATCACCTTCATTGCTGGTGGCTGCCGGCCTATTGGTTCGGATAATCCACTTGTCCATTTTGCTTCATTTCTATGTTCACTGTTCAGTGAAAACGGTTGCGGGAGGCCACACAGAACTTTTCGCCTCAGTAGTGCTGCCTTGGTTGCTACGCAACGAACCATTTTATTTATGTTTTTTTTTTTGCCTGGGCCGCGTAGGCCTAGTGCTACGCAGTGTAAATTTTGCGGAGTGTAACCTGTCAATCACTCACTGCCAACCATTGGAATATTGCAAGCGGAAAAGGGGGCGGGTTATGTCTGATCATAACATTTTAGGTGACGTTTCTATAGATTACTTACCGGTATTTTGCATTCAAAGCTAGGCTATTATTTGTTTAGTTGGTTTTAATCGTCAGTTAACATGAATTCATCTGTACTGTTTACTACTTTTTCACGTTTCATTATTGGGGTGTTTTTGCCCCCCCCAACTTTATCTTTGGGGGGTCAAAATGGTCCGTGCCCCCCCGCAGATGGCGCCATTGAATATAACAATCAACCCTATTCTATTTATCCCTCATCATCCTCCATTGACATACTTCCTCTTCTATATACAACCCCGATTCCAAAAAAGTTGGGACAAAGTACAACTTGTAAATAAAAACAGAATGCAATGATGTGAAAGTTTCAAAATTCCATATTTTATTCAGAATAGAACATAGATGACATATCAAATGTTTAAACTGAGAAAACATATCATTTAAAGAGAAAAATTAGGTGATTTTAAATTTCATGACAACAACACATCTCAAAAAAGTTGGGACAAGGCCATGTTTACCACTGTGAGACATCCCCTTTTCTCTTTACAACAGTCTGTAAACGTCTGGGGACTGAGGAGACAAGTTGCTCAAGTTTAGGGATAGGAATGTTAACCCATTCTTGTCTAATGTAGGATTCTAGTTGCTCAACTGTCTTAGGTCTTTTTTGTCGTATCTTCCGTTTTATGATGCGCCAAATGTTTTCTATGGGTGAAAGATCTGGACTGCAGGCTGGCCAGTTCAGTACCCGGACCCTTCTTCTATGCAGCCATGATGCTGTAATTGATGCAGTATGTGGTTTGGCATTGTCATGTTGGAAAATGCAAGGTCTTCCCTGAAAGAGACATCGTCTGGATGGGAGCATATGTTGCTCTAGAACCTGGATATACCTTTCAGCATTGATGGTGTCTTTCCAGATGTGTAAGCTGCCCATGCCACACGCACTAATGCAACCCCATACCATCAGAGATGCAGGCTTCTGAACTGAGCGCTGATAACAACTTGGGTCGTCCTTCTCCTCTTTAGTCCGAATGACACGGCGTCCCTGATCTCCATAAAGAACTTCAAATTTTGATTCGTCTGACCACAGAACAGTTTTCCACTTTGCCACAGTCCATTTTAAATGAGCCTTGGCCCAGAGAAGACGGCTGCGCTTCTGGATCATGTTTAGATACGGCTTCTTCTTTGAACTATAGAGTTTTAGCTGGCAACGGTGGATGGCACGGTGAATTGTGTTCACAGATAATGTTCTCTGGAAATATTCCTGAGCCCATTTTGTGATTTCCAATACAGAAGCATGCCTGTATGTGATGCAGTGCCGTCTAAGGGCCCGAAGATCATGGGCACCCAGTATGGTTTTCCAGCCTTGACCCTTACGCACAGAGATTCTTCCAGATTCTCTGAATCTTTTGATGATATTATGCACTGTAGATGATGATATGTTCAAACTCTTTGCAATTTTACACTGTCGAACTCCTTTCTGATATTGCTCCACTATTTGTCGGCGCAGAATTAGGGGGATTGGTGATCCTCTTCCCATCTTTACTTCTGAGAGCCGCTGCCACTCCAAGATGCTCTTTTTATACCCAGTCATGTTAATGACCTATTGTCAATTGACCTAATGAGTTGCAATTTGGTCCTCCAGCTGTTCCTTTTTTGTACCTTTAACTTTTCCAGCCTCTTATTGCCCCTGTCCCAACTTTTTTGAGATGTGTTGCTGTCATGAAATTTCAAATGAGCCAATATTTGGCATGAAATTTCAAAATGTCTCACTTTCGACATTTGATATGTTGTCTATGTTCTATTGTGAATACAATATCAGTTTTGGAGATTTGTAAATTATTGCATTCCATTTTTATTTACAATTTGTACTTTGTCCCAACTTTTTTGGAATCGGGGTTGTACTTGTTTAAAAATTTTTTTTGTATCTTTTTTTAAACAGATTTATATTTACACTTTGTTTTATTTCTGTCTCCAGTCTGTTCCATAAAGTCACCCCACAGCTCGATACGCACATGTTTTTCATATTTGTTCGAACCTTTGGTTTTTTAAAATTTAGGTCTCCCCTTAGATTATATCCCCCCTCTCTCTCACTAAACATTCCTTGTATATTTTTCGGCAATAGATTATTTCTCGCTTTGTACATTATTTGTGCTGTTCTGAATTTGACCAGATCCATAAATTTCAACATGTGTGATTTTATGAATAGTGAGTTTGTGTGATCTCTGTATCCTGTTTTGTTTATTGTCCTTATTGCTCTTTTCTGTATTGTACATATCGGCTGCAGAGTGGTTTTGTAGGTGTTTCCCCAGACTTCGACACAGTAAATCAGATATGGCAAAAATAATGAGTAATATAGAGTATGCAAAGATTTGCAATCAAGAATATGTTTTGTTTTCCACAGAATTGCCGAGCACTTTGCTTCGAATGCCGTTCGATATTTCTCCTCTTTGAATGCACCTCGAATGTTTTGAGCATGAGCAAAACATTCGGGCCGGCCACAAGAATGGGCCCGAAGGTTTGGAATGTACTCAGAATGCAGTCAGAATTTTTAGAATGCAGTTCGAATATCCCGGAATATACGAAGAATTTTCATTCCGACAGCATTCCGGTTCATTCCGCCTCTAGTGTGACTACCCTATTAAATAATAATTAAAAAAATAATAATTAAATGCATGTAGCTAACTAACCAAATGCATCATCAATGGCATACACCTAAAGAGCTAAGTTTTATGCTAGTGACTAAGACTAGCTTTTAAAATAAGTGTCCTTAATTAGCTAAATTACTTTAACATAATTCTTTCTAAAGTATATTTAACCCAGAATACTGTTCTTGCTTCTTTTTTCAAATGAACGTTTAAGCTACTGTAGCTGAACATGAGATTAGCTGAGTGCTAGTACGCTAAGCAATCTCACAACGTGCATCTGTGCCTCTGTGTGTGAAAAGAGAATTAACTGTCAATCTGTTGAGATTCACAGGAGTGATCAGCTTTCTCAGATTTCCCCTCACTGCAAACATGGGTGTTATATACAATGTCTTGCAAAAGTATTCATCTCCCTTGGTGTTTGTCCTGTTTTGTCGCATTACAAGCTGCAATTAAAATGGATTTTTGGAGGGTTAGCACCATTTGATTTACACAACATGGCTACAAATTTAAAGGTGCAAATTGCTTTTTTATTGTGACACAACAATTAAGATGAAAAACAGAAATCTGGAGTGTGCATAAGTATTCACCCCCTTTCGTATGAAACCCCTAAATAAGAGCTGGTCCAACCAATTCACTTCATAAGTCACATAATTAGTTGATTAAGATCCACTTGCATGCAATCAAAGTGTCACATGATGTCTGTATAAATCAACCTGTTCTGGAAGGACCCTGACTCTGCAACACTAGTAAACAAGCAACGTGAAAACCAAGGAGCACTCCAAACAGGTCAGAGACAAAGTTGTGGAGAAGTATAGATCGGGGTTGGGTCATAAAAAATATCCCAAACTTTGAATATTTCAGGGAGCACCATTAAATCCATTATAGCAAAATAGAAAGAATATGGCACCACTACAAACCTGACAAGAGAAAGCCACCCACCAAAACTCACAGACTGGGCAAGGAGGGCATTAATCAGAGATGCAACAAAGACACCAAGATAACACTGAAGGAGCTGCAAAGATCCACAGCAGAGATGGGAGTATCTGTCCATAGGACCACTTTAAGCTGTACACTCCACAGAACAGGGCTTTATGGAAGAGTGGCCAGAAAAAGACCACTGCTTAGAGAAAAAAAATAAGAAAACACATTTGGAGTTTGCCCAACAGCATGTGACAGACTCCCCAAACACATGGAAGAAGGTTCTCTGGTCAGATGAAACTAAATTTGAACTTTTTGGCCATCATGGGAAATGCCATGTGTGGCATAAACCCAACACTTCCCATCACCCTGAGAACACCAGTCCTACAGTGAAGCATGGTGGTGGCAGCATCATGCTGTGGGGATGTTTTTCATCTGCAGGGACAGGAAAGCTGGTCAGGACTGAAGGAAAGATGGATGGCACTAAATACAGGGCAATTCTGGAGGAAAACCTGTTTAAGTCAGCCAGAGGTTTGAGACTGGGATGAAGGTTCATGTTCCAGCAGGACACCCTAAACATACTGCTAAAGCTACACTGGAGTGGTTTAAAGAAAAAAAAAAACATCTAATTGCCTTGGAATGGCCTAATCAAAGCCCAGACCTCAATCCAATTGGGAATCTGTGGCGTAACTCAAAAATTTCTGTACACCAACACAACCCATCTAACTTGAAGGAGTTGGAGCAGTTTTGCCTTGAGGAATGGGCAAAAATCCCTGTGGGGAGATGTGCTAAGCTAATAGAGACATGCCCCATGTTTGTGTCACAATAAAAACAAACAAAAAATTGCACCTTTAAAGTTGTAGGCATGTTGCATAAATCAAATGGTGCTAACTCCCCTCAAAAAAAAAAAATCCATTTTAATTCCAGCTTGTAATATGACAAAACAGGACAAACACCAAGGGTGATGAATACTTTTGCAAGACACTGTATATATTCATTTTTCCAGTAGTTCTTTACATGTGAAAATGACATGTTTCTGTTGTGTTCTGAATGTCAAATAAAACAGAAAGAGGATTAGATTCAGACCATTACTTTTGTTCTCTGTCTCTCAGTGAACATGCTTATCTTCTCATCACTACTGCATTAAAATCCTTCAAAGAAAATTCTGTAGATAATTAACTTTGAAATTTGATCTTAAATAAACTCAGTTCTACAGAGTGTCTTTAACTGTGGAGATAATACTGAGAATAATAATGTTTTATTTTTTATTACAACCTCCATAAGACTTAAGATGTAAAATGTGTTTAATTTCCCCAGTGTTTTCTTCTTCTTAGACCACAGCTATTGAAATAATTACACATTTTCTTTCTTTTTTATTTATTAAACTCAATTGTTCAGAGGATAAACTTGGGTAATATCATGTTAGTTTAGTAATTCAATTTAACTCTTGTTGTCCAAAAATTTAAGCATTGCACACCAATGACTACTCACTTAAATGAAAAGACAGACATGTCCCAAAATAGACAGTTTAAAACTGTTTAATTTTACGAAATAAACTACTATGCAACTATTATTGCTATTAGTCATCTGTATTGTTTTTTGATGTCTTGTTGGATCATGATTTCTGATTGGAAAAGTATTTGGGTCGTGACATCCCTAATACTTGGTCATGTTACACTGGCAGTTCCAGCAGGCTGTAAACAAGTCCCAAGGAGACACGTCTGTTCAGTTTTTGAGCGCTCCACAACAAAGAGACAGTGAAAGCTCAAATTACATATACAGATAGACAATTTATTACTTTGGAAGATGACATGCAGCTTTTGTTGATTTTATCACCATTTTCTTGATATGAAAGCTATTTTTGTACAATAGTAAAACAGGCTACAGGAAGAATGTCACTCTTTATCCATTTATAGTTACATTTAATATCTGTGAAACAAGTTAGTTTCTGTTCTCTCTTATATTAAAGCAGATATAAACAGTCATTCTCTCTCTCTCTCTCTCTCTCTCTCTCTCTCTGAAAGTTGTCAAGACAAAAACAAGCAACTTATCATGTTACAGAGAAACTGCAAAGTGTAAACTCCTCTCTCCTGAAGATGTTGGATAATTTAAAATTACAACTCTGACTGTTACAAAACGCTAACACTGGAGACTCCTTCCATAAATGCTAATAAACAAAAAAAAGTCAAAGCCCATCCCAGGATCTGGTCTTCCCAGGCAGATTCCTGTCCCAGTACTACCTAGCTCATGGCATGGGTGCAGCGCCAATCTCTGTTTGTCACGCTCTGCCCCGGACATCCGCTCCTGAGTTTGCAGATCTTCCACGTCAGCTCCAATCCGGATCCAGGACGGGAATTCCATCCTGCCTGCTTCCCCATTCAGCAAGCTCTCACCTGCATTCACTTCCTGATTACCACTGCTGCCTTTTTAAACGCCGTTCTCAGCCACAGACAGTGCCAGAACGTCTCTTATGTAGACTCTAGCCATTTTTTGCCTCGAGAATTTTTCATGTTTTTTCCTCCAAGTGTTTTTTCATGTTTTTGCCTGCCTTGTTTTTCCAAGTCAAGTTTCACGTTTTTTTTTTATACCTGGACTATTTCCGTTATTGTTTTCTTAATCAAGTTTGTTTACATTTTTGCCACGCCTCTTTCTGGATTAAACCTACTACGCTTCTTGGATTACTGTCTGTGTGCATGTTCTGCTTTTGGGTCCTAATTCACCACACCTCCAGCAACCCTAACAGTATATTCTGGCCAACATGGATCCAGCAGAATTCGCCCATCTGAGAATGGCCATCCAGCAACAAGGGACTCTCCTCGGGACCCATCAACAAGACCTACGACAAGTCAATCAGACCCTTGCCACCCTGTCCGACTCACTCAACCTCCTCACTACACAGATGCAGCGTTATTAAGCCGTGCCTACCCCTGCCCAGCCGTCTCTGACTCCAGCTCCTCCCACCACCTTTTTCCGCAAGCCGAGACTCCCAGCACCTCAACCCTATGATGGAGAACCAGGTACTTGCAGATCATTCTTGTCTCAATGCTCATTAATCCTAGAGCTGCAACCTCTGGCCTTCTCCACAGAATGTTCCTGGGTAGCATATACCATCACGCTCCTCACCAGCAAGGCCAGGGAGTGGGGAACAGTGGTCAGGGATGGCGATGCACATTTCTGCTCCAACTTCAAAGATTATCTCCGACAAGATGAGGCGAACTTTTGACCACTCTCTGTCCGGCCGGGAGGCGGCTAGAGAACTCATGGAGCGGCAGCAGGGGTCCTGGTCTACCTCAGACTACGCCATCGAGTTCCGGACGTTGGCGGCATCATGCAGTTCTACTGCAGTCAGCTGGGACACATTTGCTGAGCCTGCTTGTTAAAAGGACGAGCCCACCAGTGAATCGAGGGGCCCTGGTGGGCAACACTTGAAACCATCCCCCTGCTGATCAGCCATTGCTCCATGTCATCATCATCCTTGACAACCAGCATCACCACCTCAAGGCCCTCATCGACTCGGGGTGGACAGGAACCTGATCTGCTCTGCCACCGCCAAGCGTCTGGGAATCCCGCTACTCACTCTCAACGTTCCTCTCACTGTCCTGACACTCAGTGGCACTGGCTTGACCACCATCACCCACCTCACCGCCACGCTCACCCTGAGGATTTCTGGTAATCATTCTGAAACCATCCAACTTGACGTCATGAACGACCCCCCACATACCCATCGTTCTAGGATTACCTTGGTTAATGCAGCACAACCCCCACCTAAACTGGGCCGACAACACATCTTAGGCTGGAGCCAGTTCTGCCTAGCTTCCTGCCTGCATGCTGCTCTGCCTCCCGCCAAGCCACCGCAGCCTTCAGCCAGTGAGTTTCCTGACCTCTCTGACGTGCCTCTGGAACACCTGGATCTAAAGCTTGTCTTCAGTAAGACCTGAGCAGTGTCCCTCCCTCCTCACAGACCCTATGACTGTGGAATCGACCTCCTGCCCGGGACGGCACCACCCAAAGGATGACTCTCTCTCTCTCTCTCTCTCTCTCTCTCTCTCTCTCCTGTTGAAAGGCAAGCCATGGAGAAGTACATTTCCGAGTCCTTGGCAGCTGGGATCATCCGCCCTTCATCCTCCCCAGCCGGGGCAGGATTCTTCTTTGTGGAGAAAAAAGACAAGTCGCTCTGCCCCTGCATTGATTATCAAGGTCTCAACGCCATCACAGTCAAGAACCGCTACCCACTACCACTCATGACCACGGCCTTTGAATTACTCCAGGGAGCCAAGGTATTTACCAAGCTAGATCAACGTAACACCTACCATCTCATCAGGATCAGGGAGGGAGACAAGTGGAAGACAGCCTTTAACACCACCACAGGTCACTACGAGTACCTTGTAGTCCCCTTTGGCCTGACCAATGCTCCCGCAGTCTTCCAGGCACTCGTGAATGATGTCTTAAGGGAGTATTTCAACATCTTCGTTTTCGTGTACCTGGATGACATCCTGATCTTCTCCTGCTCCCTGGAGGAACATCGGGGTCATGTCCGTCAGGTCCTCCAGTGCCTGTTAGAGAATAAGCTGTTTGTCAAGGTGGAAAAAATGGAGTTCCACCAGAGCTCAGTCTCATTTCTGGGGTTCATCATCTCCCCAGTGAGGATCCAGATGGATCCCCTCAAGCTTGAGGCAGTCGCTGACTGGCCCACCCAATCCTTGCGGCAGGAGCTCCAGCGTTTCCTGGGGTTTGCTCATTTCTACAGGTGCTTCATCCATGACTTCAGCACAGTGGCTGGACCTCTCATGGCATTGACCTCAATCAAGAGCCCATTCAAGTGGGGGGAGGAAGCAGAGAAAGCCTTCTCCATGCTCAAATGCAAATTCACCACAGCACCCACCCTCACCATACCCGACCCGGCCAAGCAGTTCATTGTGGAGGTCGACGCTTCTGAGTCCGGGGTCAGAGCCATTTTCTCCCAGAGGGCCAATGATAACAAGGTCCACCCCTGCTCCTTCTTCTCTCGCTGGCTGTCCCCTGCTGAGCGGAACTACGACATCGGTGACAGACAGCTGTTGGCCATCAAGCTGGCCCTGGAGGAGTCTGGCTCGAGGGGTCGGATCTCCCCTTCATTGTCTGGACTGACCACAAGAATCTAGAATACCTCAAGTCTGCCAAATGTCTCAACTCACATCAAGCCCGATGGTCTCTCTTCTTCTCCCAATTCTGGTTCATGCTCTCCTACCACCTAGGCTCCAAGAACAGCAAACCTGATGCCCTGTCCAGGATATTCTCTTCCCACCAGGCGGAGTCTAGAATGCCCAAAACCATCCTCCTCCTACGGTGTCTGGTGGGGGCCGCCCTACTTGAGGTAAAGACGTTAGTGCAGAAGGCCCTGGAGCAGGACTCCGGGGCTGGTAACACTAGCAATATACCACATAACCATCTGTTTGTTCCCTGTTCTGTGTGAACCCAGATGCTTCAGTGGGGTCATGGCTCCAAGTTGGCTTGTCACCTGGGAGCTGCTCGAACTCTGGCACTCATTCAACAACGCTTCTGGTGGCCATCGATCAAGGGAGACATCCAGGAGTTCATGGCAGCCTGTGACACGTGTGCCTGGAACAAGACAGCCAATCGACCCCCTGCCGGCTTGCTGAGACTCCTCCCGACTTCTCATCGACCCTGGTCACACATTGCCCTGGACTTTGTCACAGGACTCCCCAACTCAGGTGGCAACACATGCATTCTCATAGCCATTGACCGTTTCTTTAAGTCAGTCCACTTCATCCCTCTGCCCAAGCTTCCCACAGCTAAAGAAACTGCCAAACTACTCATTCTCCACATCTTCTGCATACACGAACTCCCCTCTGACATCGTCTCCGACTGGGGTCCTCATTTCACTGCGCAGTTCTGGAGGGCCTTCTGCAAACTCATTGGGGCCTCCTGTAGCCTCTCATCGGGATTCCACCCTCAAACCAATGGCCAGGCAGAATGGGCAAATCAAGACTTGGAAGTGGCACTCAGGTGCATGGTGTCCAGGGATGCCGGTTCTTGGAGTAAGTACCTACCTTGGGTTGAATATGCTCACAACACTCTGCCTTCATCTGCCACAGGTCTCTCGCCCTTCCAGTGCTCCCTAGGCTACCAACCACCACTCTTCCCCAACCAAGAGGAGGAGGTCGCTGTACCCTCAGCCCAGACCTTCATATGCCGCTGCAGGAGGACGTGGGCATTGGCCCGGAGAAGACTCCTACGCTCCACCCTAGTATCCAAGAGGCAGGCCGACAAATGCCGTTCTAAGGTGAGTCATGCTCTCCATGCGCCATCTGTCTCTCAGAACCGTCTCCTGCAAGCTGACTCCCAGATATGTAAGACCCTTCCTCGTCAGTAAGGTAATCAATTCATGTTCCGTCAAACTGGCATTACCACTCACCATGCGACGCATTCACCCCACGTTCCACGAATCACAGTTGAAACCTCTTGTCTCAGTTCTTTGTTTTAACATGAAGTCTGTTTTGTTGATGTTATAAACTGTTCATTGATGGAAACTTGAGTGCAAAACTGTTCGTGACAACTGCAGTCCTAAAGTTAGCACTATTGTCAGAGTTGTTAGTAGAAATTTAATCAACATCTTCTGACCAATAAGAATTCAACAACGCTGTGGAATAAAAGCAAATAGTAACTTGTGCTAAAGAATTGCAGTTAAAAATACCAGTCGGTTAAATGTCAAACTACAAGGAAGGAATTTAAGTGCGTGAGTGAGTGAGTGAGTGAGTGAGTGAGTGAGGGAGGGTGTGTCAATAACAGGCTTCATTTATCATGTATTTTATTTATTTTATTTATTTATCACGAATAAATGTATTTATAAATCATTCTCAGGAGAATTTACCAAAACACCAAGAAAAAGGTCTAATACATGTGCACATATACTGTATGACAAATAAAATGATTCTTATTTTGATTTATACAAGAAATGTGATACTAGGGAAAAACAAAAAAAATCTTATAAACATTTTATTCCTTTATTTTAGATTCAGATACATGTATTAACAAAAATACACTCTTGTTTATTCTTCTTAAAGAAAGTGGATAGGCCACACGTACAACTGACAGACTGCAAGTAACTCATCGATAGTGTGAATGATGTTTAAACACATTAAAAAGTGGAGGAAAAACAATATATGATGGGGTGGTTAAGCCTTACAGTACATGACTTTTCTGATACACCCTCTCTCTCTCTCTCTCTCTCGCTGTTGTTCTCTCTGGAATAATAAAATCCTTGTAACATTTTTACAGAAAGTGCTCTCATTTTACTTTTCTTCACGTGAGAGGCCAAACTCCAGCGGGTTATGTGAATAATTCTGTCATGTCTAATGTGCTCGTTAAGCATAAAATTTATTTGCCTTGTAAATACAGCTGTAGTAATAATTTCCTCAGAAAATCATGTAAACAGGAGCTGGAATTGAGACACAGTTTTTGGCTCCAGCACATTGGATCCAAAATGAAATGAAGCTGTAAAGATGAGTTTAAAATGCAGAATGTCAGTTTTAATTAAAGTTGATTTATATCTACAGTAACATTGTGACCTGGAGCGTAGAAGTGTAGAGAGAAAGTTTATTAAACAGAGCAACAGTGCCAGCCCCAAATCTAACAAACAGACAGAGGGTAAAAACACACAGTGATAAGTAACGCACGCAAACTGATCCAATACAAAATCCAAACCTAAGAGCAAGAATGAACTGAGAATTAGAGAGGAAAAAAAGCTCAATAAAGGCAGAACTGTGCAACAGAAGTTCACAATATGCACCAAGCGACAAGTTCAGTACATTCTTTTAAAAAGTGTTTGAATACATACTATTTTAAATTTATTTTTAATTTTGTCGAACACATCCCACAGATGCTCGATTGGAATGACTGAGAAATTTGGAGGCCATGTCAATACCTTGAACTCTTTGTCATGTTCCTCCAACCATCCCTGAACATTTTTTGCGGTGTGGCAGGGTGCATTATCCAGCTGAAAGAGGCCACTGACATTAGGGAATACTGTTGCCATGAAGGGCTGTATTTGGTCTGCAGCAAAGGTGGTATGTGTCAAACAGTGGCGGCTGGTAGTCTTTCAAACAGGGGAGGCTGGTCGGTTACGATATTTCCAGATTTTAAAAGAAAAAAGAAAAAACACATCAGTTTTGCTCATACTCTTGCCTCTGATCTGGCTGATTGTTGGCAGGGTCACAAACTGTGAAATAACAGGTTCTTTTGGCCCATTAGCCTACTGTCCATTATACATGATGGTGGTGTTGGGGGGGTATATTTTAACATTTTATATTTTAAAGTTGTGGCATGTTGTTTAAAAATTGATCATTATTGAAAGCAGCTCTTTGTCAGGAACCTCAGCAGTAAGAGCTGAGTGTTCTGGAATAGGCACAAGCACTGACCTTGGGGAGCCAAACATAGAGCTGGGTGCCACACATTTCATTCAATGACACTTTCCCTATATTTTACTTATTTTGACTGAGAAATGTTTTATTGACAATTTTGATAACCCTTCACTTTTAATCCAGGTCTGTAGTGTGAAATGTTCTTGGCTGTGTTTTTGTTTAAAATTGTTTTCCAAATTGTAGCTGTGTTTAATTCATATCCAGAAAAATATATATTCCAACATAATATACTCAGCATAAACATTTTAAATAGATTCTATATTTTGGTCCATCCATAACATATTACTAAAGTAGCCTATTTACTGTTGTTGATGTGGGTCACTTGCTGTTAGCCAATTCACTTTCTTGTACCAGGAGAGCTGAAAGGAACGAGTATTATTCCCTACCTTTTTCACCAAGTCAATTTGAGGCGTTGGTCTACCCTGCTCTTTAATTTTAATTTTTTCCTTGAAAGGAAGACTGGCAAATGGCTTCGCCAAAATTAAATCAGCAATGCTCGGCATCTGTGCGCAGCTTTCTTGCTAGCTGACTAGCCCCCTCAAGTTCAAGTTCAGTCACTCAAATAAACGAAATTTCTGGAACTAAGATAGCAAACTTGACAACATTATATTTACACTTTATTTACAATAAAAATATATACAAACTAAAAAAGCTGGTAGAAACCATATGTAATGAATGAAATCGAAATGTAAGCTGATCTCTTACAATACACCACAGCACTTGCGAATCCGCATGGGACTGAACTGAAATTCACTGCTGCCTGTCTATATTTGAAACGAGCTGTCAATCAAAGAAAATATCCGGCTGCTTTCACCAATCACCAGTCTCCTCGCGGAATGCTTTGCCATGTCCCTCCCACTGTGAGGCTCGGAGTCCGTGGGCGGGCATTTTCGCAGTATTTGTCCAATAACCGTCTTGCATTTTGAGATTGAAAAGCGCATAGCTCCCAAATGCCATTGAAGTCCACTGAGGCTGGGAGTCTGTGAGACTCCGTGGGCGGGTGTTTTCGCAGAATTTGTCCAATAACTGTCTTGCATTTTGATATTGAAAGCGCATAGCTCCCAAATGCCATTGAAGTCCACTGAGGCTGGGCTGCATCATGCTGTCACGAGGGGGAAAAACTCACGCACACATTAGGTGAACTGGGGAAAGTTATAACGGAATGATTTCGCACTGTAGTTGGGTTGAGCACATATATTTCTATGATTCTGGATCTGAAATAGCAATGTTATAAGGTCGGCTATAACATAAGCCTAGCGCAATTCATCCTACACGATGTTCATCATTTTTAGAGGAGGCTGAGCCTCCCTCGTTGTCTTAGAGCAATCGCCCGTGGTGTCAAAGTAACATCCACATGAATGCCAGGACCCAAGGTTTCCAAGCAGAACATTGCCCAGAGCATCACACTTTGTCTGCTAGCTTGTCTTCTTCCCATAGTGCTTCCTGGTACCATAGCTTCCCCAGGTAAGACACACACACACACACACACACACACACACACACACACACACACACACACACACACACACACACAGCTGTCCACATGATGTTAGAGAAAACATGATTTATCAGACCAGGCCACCTTTTTCCATTGCTCCATGGTCCAGTGCTGATGCTCATGTACCCATTGTAGGTGCTTTCGGTGGTGGACAGGGGTCAGCATGGGCACTCTGACCAATTTGTGGTTACACAGCCCCATATGCAGCAAACTATGATGCACTATGTGTTGACACCTTTCTATTATAAACAGCATGAACTTTTTTTCAGCAATTTGTTCTGCAGTAGCTCTCCTGTGAGATCGGAACACACAAGGTTAGCCTTCCTTCATGACCTTCTCGCCGATTTATCTGTTGTTCTTCCTTAGATCACTTTTGGTAGGTACTAAAAACTGCATACTGGGAACAGCCCATAAAAGCTGCTGTTTTGGAAATACTTTGACTCAGTTGTCTAGCCATCACAATTTGACCCTTTTCAAACTCATTCAGATTCTTCCACTTGCCCATTTTTCCTGCTTCCCTCACATCAACTTTGAGAACTGTCTGTTCACTTGCTGCCTAATAGCTAAAAGTTTGGACACACCTTCGAATTCAATGACTTTATCTTTATTTTTATTATTATTTTCTACATTGTAAAATGATGTTGAAGGCATCAAAACTATGAACTAATTTATGGAATTATGTAGTCAGCAGGCGGCACGGTGGTGTAGTGGTTAGCGCTGTCGCCTCACAGCAAGAAGGTCCGGGTTCGAGTCCCGTGGCTGGCGAGGGCCTTTCTGTGCGGAGTTTGCATGTTCTCCCCGTGTCCGCATGGGTTTCCTCCGGGTGCTCCGGTTTCCCCCACAGTCCAAAGACATGCAGGTTAGGTTAACTGGTGACTCTAAATTGACCGTAGGTGTGAGTGTGAATGGTTGTCTGTGTCTATGTGTCAGCCCTGTGATGACCTGGCGACTTGTCCAGGGTGTACCCCGCCTTTCGCCCGTAGTCGGCTGGGATAGGCTCCAGCTTGCCTGCGACCCTGTAGAAGGATAAAGCGGCTAGAGATAATGAGATGAGATGAGATGTAGTCAGCAAAAAAAAAGTGCAAACAAAGCAAAATGTTTGACATTTTAGATTCTTCAAAGTAGCCACCCTTTCCTTTGGTACACTCTTGGCATTCCTTCAACCAGCTTCATGAGGTAGTCGCCTGGAATGGTTTTCCAACAGTCTTGAAGGATTTCCTATATATGTTGAGCGCTTGTTGGCTGCTTTTATCACTCTGCAGTCCAACTCATCCCGAACCATCTCCATTGAGTTTAGGTTGTGGGATTGTGGAGCCCAGGCCATCTAAGGCAGCACTACTTCACTCTCCTTCTTGGTTAAATCACCCATACATAGCCTGGAGGTGTGTTTTAGGTCATCGTCCTGTTGAAAAACAAATAATGAACAAATGATAGTTCCACTAAGTGTAAAACAGATGGGATAGCATGTTGGTGCAAAATGCTGTGGTAGTGATGCTGGTTAAGTGTGCCTTCACTTTTGAATAAATTGCCAACAGTGTCACCAGTGAAGCGCCCCCATACCATCACATCACTTCCTCCATGCTTCATGGTGCAAAACAGACATGCTGACATATCCAGATACATACCATGCCCTTCCCCTTTTCTGTATCTCACAAAGACATGGCAGCTGGGACCAAAAATCTCAAACTTGGATTCATCAGACCAAAGTATAGATTTCCACTGGTCTGATGTGTGTATAATGTGGGTCCTTGTGTTTCTAGGCCCAAGCCAAGAAAAAAGAACCTGCTCTTCTTATTGGCCTCTCTAAGTAGTGGTTTCTTTGCAGCAATTGGACCGTGAAAGCCTGATTCACACAGTCTCCTCTGAACAGTTGATGTTGAGATGTGTCTACTACTTGAACTCTGTGAAGCATTCATGTCGGCTCTAATCTGAGGTGCTGTTAATTGGCAATTTCTGAAGCTGGTAACTCTAATGAACTTATCCTCTGCAGCAGAGGTAAGTCTTGTTCTGCCTTTCCTGGGACAGCCTTCCTGAGAGCCAGTGTCATCAGAGCGTTTGATGGGCTTTGAAAGTGCACTTGAAGATACATTCAGAGTTCTTGCAGCATTCTGGACTGACTGACCTTCATGTCTAAAAGTAATGATGGATGTCATTTCTCTTTACTTAGCTGAGCGGTTCTTGAACTAATATGGATTACTACAGTTATGGATGGAATAGGGCTATTTACTGTATTTTTATCATTTACTGTTTACTATTTGAGCTTAAAAGCATTAAAAAGGCAAGACTTTTCCTAACTTTTGAAGAGGCAAAACTGTTAATTGAAAAGCATTCCAGGTGACTACCTCAGGAAGCTGGTTAAGATAATGCCAATAGTGTGTAAAGAGTCATCAAGGTAAACGCTGGCTGAAGAATCTAAAATATGAAACTTTTTTTATAACTGTTTTTTTTGTTTACCACATATTTGTTCCATATATAGATCTGATATCTTCAGTATTTTCTACAATGTATAAAATAGTCAAAGTAAAGAAAAACTTATGAATGTGTAGGTGTGTCCTGACTTGACTGATACTGTAGATCCCACTCCTTGGCAGGTGCCATTGTAATGAGATAATCAAATGTGATTCACTTCACTTATCAACGGGTTTAATGTTATGTCTCTCTCTCTCTCTCTCTCTCTCTCTGCATGCGTGCATTACCTCGTGTCTCCAGAAAACAACAACAATGAAACCTGGCAGTGGAACAATCCAACAAAGTCAACCCAATAATCTTTGTAAACATAATGACTCAGGATTTCAGACAGCCAGGAGCAGCAGGAAGAGGCACTAAGAATGGCTAATGCTGTAAGATTTTTAAAAATCTTTATCATGGAGCTGCACCATGCTTCTCTTTGGTCATTGATGTTGAGCCGGTGTTTCTGTCTGTCAAGCTAATCAATATTTTCTTTGTTAACGTGCCAGAGAACAGCAGGCAGCATGATCGCTTTAGTTTTTCAGCTTTGTGTTTGTCAAATGTGCTGAATAAAAGAGTTGTGATTTTTTTTTTCAGATCTCCACAGAGCATTGCCAATATCATCATCACTGTTCGCCTGCTGTAGTGAACTTATATTTCAACACTGAACACAGTGGCAAAGACAGAGCGGTCTGCACCTTTGGGTTAACCAATGGGCAGTGTTTAAGTTACATTTCAATCAGCCAATAACAACCTTGATTATATGACATCATCACAATTGATTACTTTATTTGAGGTAGCATACGAGCAAAAACTACCCAATATAAAAGAATAACATAAAGATAAATCATGTCAGATCTTTTTCTAACTTTAATGTGAAATTTCAAAGTATACAAATAAAGTGAAAACCATCAGAAACTTTTCTAGAAATAAAAATAAAAACATACAATAGCCTAGTTCCATAAGTGTACACACCCCTAAATGAATACTTTGTTGAAGCACCTTTTGCTTTTATTACAACACTCAGTCTTGTTGGGTAAGAGACTATCAGCATAGCACAGCTTGACTTGGCAATATTTTCACTCTTGCAAAAACATTCTAGAGCTGTCAAATTGTAAAGGCATTTCCTGTGAAAAGCCTGCTTCAGGTAATTCCACAGATTTTTAGTTGAATTCAGGTCTGTGCTCTGGCCAGGCCATTCACAAATATTGATATTATTTTGGTTAAGACATCCCTTTGTTGATTGGGATATATGCTTTGGGTGAAAAACGTGAACTTCCTTTTCATCTTCAGCTTACAAGCAGACATCTGAATGTTTCGCATGAAAATTGACTGGTATTTGTAGCTATTCATGATTCACTCCATGGTGTTCTTTGGGTGATGTGCTTTTTTGTGCTAAACAAACCATTTGGAATTGTTTTCATCATACATTTTGTCAGAGTTTTGGGTGATTTAGCTGGGCTTCAATTTGTGTGTGTGTGTGTGTGTGTGTGTGTGTGTGTGTGTGTGTGTGAGAAAGGGTTATTTTTAAGTAGGGTTATTCAGACTAATTTCATTGGTGACAGTTGTATGATAATTACTTTTGAACATGAGTTTGGATGTGATTGGTTCATTCTGAACACAGCCACATCCCCAATTATAAAAGGGTGCACACACTTATGCAATCAGGTTATTGTAACTTTTTTTATTGTTCCTATTTTTTCTAAAATGTTTCTGATTGTTTGGGAATGATTTGATCTTTCTGAATGAGTCACTAATGTCGTCAAAATTATATTGTAAAGTCTTTGCAATTTTAAACTGCAAATAAATAAATAAATAAATAAATATGGAAACCAACTTTTAACAGACTAATATTAACCAGCTAGGCAAATCTGACAAATCATTGAGGCATTATAATTTAGTTAGCCTAATGATATCTAGGCTACTTGGGTTTAATTACACAATATATGAGACCCCAAGGTCTTTCGGTGGGGTGGGGGGTTGGGGGTAGGGTAGGATGATAGACCCAGGTAACTTGATGCAACGGTAAAGACAAGGCTAGTCCAGTGGACACTGAAACACTGGCAGAAACCAAGTGCCATCGTGGCAAGGTTTGCAAAAACCTGAGGGGTTTGATGATACACCAGGCATGATCTGGATGTGGGCGTGGGAAACAGCAGGCAGAATGCACAGTAAACACTAGTAAGACAGAGGAGGACCACAGCCAGGATGAACACCACAGTGCTGAGGACCTCTTACCTCCTGAGACTGCCCAGGCCAGCATTAAAGAGGAGCAAGGGAATTTCCACACTCTGCAGGCAGATGCAGAACCTTCAACAGCCACCAGAAAACTGGTCAGGAATGTTCACATGAAGATAGCATCTTTGGAAACAATGGTTGCTACTGTAGGCCTAGAGTGATTTGGAATGGTAGTGACAAGGAACAGAGAGAAACCACAAGGTGGACCAAACAGACACCAACAGAAGATTCAAGGATTGAGATAACCACCATTACTAGGCAGTAAAAAGCAGCAAACGAGAATGAGAGGACCGGCCTCAGCGAGACAGATCCATGCTGAGAACAACTTCCAGAAAGCAGATTGAATAAGAACAGCTCAGTGAGAAAGGCCAAGGAAAAAGAGCAATGTTTTGTCACCAAACCTTATAAATTCACCAAAGCAATGCTGGAAGGCAACAAAAGCGGAACATTGCAGAGCTCCAGAAAAGAGGTAGAGAGACACTGAGCAGAAACACACAGTGATGACCAGCAGTGGAGACCATTGGTCCCATGTGCAAGAACAGAAGTTGTGCCTGAACTGGACTTACCAAAGGACACCAAGGACCCATCATGGAGGGAAGTGGTAGATATTGTGAGAAAGGCAAGATCCGTGTCAGCACCAGGCCCATATGGAATTCCTTGTAAAGTGTATAAGAAATGCATAAAGTGTATAAGAAACCTATGGAGACTGCTGAAAGTAGTCTGGAGGAATGGGAAGATACCATCATGTTGGCAGAAGGCAGAGGGGCATGTTATCCCAAAGGAAGAGATATCAGAATGGATCAATTATTTCTGGTAAAGCTGTCTCTTGAATGGAGAAGGAGAAATCTTCTCTGTGCTGGCTAGGAGAATGACAGCATACATGATCAAAAATAAGTATGTCAACACATCAGTCCAGAAAAGTGGAGTACCTAGATTCTCAGGATGTACTGAACATACCAGCATCATCATGGTGCTCTTGCCAGGAGGCTAAGGCCAACAAGAAGGATCTGATGGTGGAATGGCTGGATTTGGCTAATACCTATGGAACAATACCACACATGCTCATTGAGGAGGCAGTTAAGCATTACCATATACCTCAACATTTTAGAAACCTCATCAGAAGTTACTTCAGCAGGATTCATCTGCGCTTCACTACCAAAAACTTTACACCACCATGGCAGAAACTGCAGAAGTGTATTGTGACAGGCTGCACAATTTCCGTCATCTTTGTTATGAGGACATTAGCTAGTTCTAATGCTTTCCTGATTGTGGTGGACGCTAAAGCACTGGGACAAGCAGGTTTTTGTTTTGACACATCTTTTTTAATGAAAGAATTATTACTTTTCAGTGATCACACACACACACACACACACACACACACACACACACACAAACACACACACACACACACAGAGGCGATTCTAGAGTCTGTTGTGGCCCCAAGCAAAAATTTCCAGGGGGCCCTTCTGACCAGTGTTCATCACCAATATGTTATAAATAATCTGACACCAACAAAAAATGTATGAAACCAAAGTTTTTTAAATTCCAAATGTGAAAATACAATGGTAAAGAACAGTAAAAACAATAAAAACAATAAAAAACAAAATAAATAAGCCCTTGGGCCCCAACTCTTGGGGGCCCCTGGGCCAGGGGGCCCCAAGTAGTTACCTGCCTTGCCTGTTCACAAGCTGTGCGTCTGCACACACACACACACACACACACACACACACACCAAAAAAACAACCACAACACCCTTGGGCCAAAGCTTGGCTGCCTCCCTCCTCTCAGCCCTTTCCCCCTTATCAGCTCAGCCATTACTGGAAACACAAACAAACAAACAAACAATCAATCAAACAAACAAACAAAAATTAATTAATTAATTAATTAATTAATTAATTAATTAACCAACCAACCAACCACAGGTGCAATCGTTTTGCTACTCACCTTCCCTGGCCTTATTCTCCATTCGCAAACCTGCGCTTGACCACCCCCTCGCTTCCACACTAGTTTTCTAGCATCCTTGGCTAATTGTATACACAATAGCTCAGTGTTACTTGCTATATATTGCTCCACAATATACTGCAATATACTGTTTATTAGTCTTGTTAGTTCCCTACCAATATTGGCAACTGGTTTTAATTGCATAATAAAAATGTTTCCCTACCGTTAGCTAGCTAGACTAGCAAAGTGACAAGTGATTTATGGAATAGAATGTTTATCTTAATGTTACCCAGTTTCAATTGGCTAATCATTTACTCAATATAATAACTCAGTTTTAGTTGCTAGCAAACTTGGCTGATGGTTTTAACTTCACAAAAATAAGTTAGCTAGTGATCGTAGCTACAGGTTAATGCACTGTAATAGCCTAAGGTTAATCACCTTGGTTTTGATTACATGATATAATACTTGAATTAACATTAGGTAAATAATGCTTGAGAGATAAAGTTATTCAAGCTAACTACGTGTTGATATAGCTGGCAATTTTAGCTTAGGTCATTTTGGTTGCTTTGTGGGCAGGACTAGTTGTGAATGGACTTTCATTCAAAATGCCAACTTTACTTTCATCTAGTTAGCTACTAACTCATAGGTTTGTTTTTGGAATGTAATTATTATCATTAATTTAAAAATAATACAAATGGATGTTTTTCCTCAGGGTGTGTGCTCAATGACTCCTGAGTTTTGTAGAATAAAATTAATGTCTGACTAATTCTCTCTCTCTCTCTCTCTCTCTCTCTCTCTCTCACACACACACACACACACACACACAGCGCGATATTCTTTGCTAACAAGCTGCATAGCCTGAAGGTTTTCACTTCATGATGGCTGTTGTTTATTTATTTATTTATTTATTTATTTTCTACACAAAAGAGAAATGGAAGTTCGTCTATCAACTCCAGACAAGCAGAGGCAACTGTTAGAAGATAGAGCTGACCTTTTATCCAATCGTGGGTGACTCATCTATCTTACGGTTTTGTGTGTGTGTGTGTGTGTGTGTGTGTGTGTGTGTAAGAACTACACAGAGCCAGACATGACTCAATCACTTCCCTCACCAACGCTACATACAAAGAAAATGCCTCACATCTGTGTGTACAATAAACTCAGGAGTCATTTTCTGAGGAAAAAATACCCATATTATTCAAGTAACAATAATATTAATGACCTTCCAGGCTAATATCTAGCTAAATTAATGTAGAACTAGCATTTTGAGTGAAAGTTCCCTCATATAGCTTGTTAATCTATTCCACAAAGCAGCCTAAATCACTAAAGCTAAGTTAACTAGCTGAATAAACACAAGGAGTTAGCTTCACTAACATTATCTCTCCAGCATTAGCTATCTGACATTCTTAACTAGCCAAGTTTGCAAGCATAATGTTAGCTTAACCCAAAAACCTGGTTGCCTCTGCCAAGATCTGATTGTTTTAGGAAATCATCCTCCAGGCGAAAGAGGAAAAGGACCATCCAGATTGTTAGCAGCACAAAATTCAAAAGCCAGCATCTGTGATGGTATGGGGGTGTGTTCGTGCCTGCGGCATGGGTAACTTGCACATCTGGGAATGCTCCATTTATGCTGAAAGGTACATACAGGTTTTTGAGGAACATATGTTGCCATCTAGATGACATCTTTTTTCAGGGACATCCCTGCTTATTCCAGCAAGACAATGCCCAGCCACATTCTGCATGTGATACAACAGAGTGGCTTCATAGTAAAAAAGAGTGTGGGTGTTAAACTGGCCTGCCTGCCTCCCATTGTGTGACACATTATGAAGCACAAAATAAAACAACTGGGACTGTGAACTGTTTAGTAACTGAAGTCATATGTCAAGCAAGAATGGGAAAGAATTTCACTTTCTAAACTTCAACAATTAGTGTCCTCAGTTCCCATAAACCACTTCAGCATCATTAGGTCACGTTCAAGGGGGTGCCAGTACTTTTAGTGCTGCCTATCTGGTAAAAATTGAGTAATTATGAGGAACTGGAGTAATTGCCTTTCCACATATACTGGTACCAGGTAACAGTCACACATATATACTTGTTTTCTTATACCTGCACTCTGCCTCCCTCTCTCACATCCCTCATCTTCCTCTCCACCGCTCTTTTATTTCTGTTGATGAAGTGTAGCGAAACTCAATCATACACAGATTAACTTTAAAGAAATGATCCAGCCACACTGTTTTAGGCCAAGAGTTTCAAATAACGCCTTGGCCACTTGTGAATTCATCTTTAATGGAAATGAAAATAAAAAAGCTGTGAAGCGGATAATTGGCTGGAATTTTTTTTCGGGCTCTTCATGATAAAGATAATGGAAAGATGGGAAAAGTGGGTCTTAAACACCTTGGCTGCATGGATGCACTGCTAATACGCAGGCAAGGCATGCTGGGATTTGGCCTTTCACTGACGCTTATTAATATTAATAACAAGCAAAGACACGGAGAGGCTGAATGCACCTTACATTTTACTTAAAGAGGCACATCGCTGTCTAAAGGCCCACATGAAGGATGCAGGTTTCACCTGAACATAAGGAACATGTGCACACACACGCATGAACACGTGTGCACACGCATGCACACACACACACACACACGCGCTAATCACATGGTTCGCATTAAAACACTGATAAAATGTGCTATAAGCAGCTGTATATGCACACGCCATCAGGACATAAAACATGAAAGAGTCAATCTAAAGTCTGGTCAGTATCGTTAGTCTGAGTCTCAAGTATCCACTCGTGGAGAAGTGCAGAAATAGAAAAAAAATATTTAAACACTTTTCTTTTCTTCAACTGGACTTCTTTTAGAACTTTACAGTTTCTATCTCTTAATCTGTCTATCCACATGGAGGATAGATATTACTCTGATTCCTGTCTTTTCTCACACTCTGATTCCCTGTTTCTTATTTGGTCATTGTTTCCTCCTCTCATTGTTTCTTCTTCTCATCTCATAAATGAAGAACTTGTACACTCCATCACAACATACTGTTCCTCATAAAAGCACACAAGCAAAAGTACACAAGCAAGTGTACAACCACTGCAAAATAATGGAGTGGAGTTAGCATTACTCCCTCAAAGTTGATCACTTCCAATAAAAGTATGTTCCCCTTATGTTTCATTCCTCTTATACCACAGCAATTTGCAGAGATTTTTTTGTATTCATTAAAGAAAGACATACAAGTCACACCTTTTATCTGTTTATAGTTAATGTTGTGGAACGTCAGTGAAACAGGTTAGTTCCTGTTCTCACTGATAGCAGCTATAAACAGTTCCCTCATCAGCCTCTCTTTTTTGTTCCTCTGTCTTGAAGTTAATCAGACAACAAACAAACAAACAAACAAACAAACAAACAAACAAACAAACAAACAAGTGTTGCCAGGCAAAACAAACCTCGCCTGGCAGCACTTATTTTATACCTATATGTTGATAATAGTAATATTTCTCAATCATCAGCTGTCAGATTATAGTCCTATGAAAATACATGACCATGAGTTTGACATTTTAAAGTCATTCAAGGTCGAAGGTCATGGTGCCAAATGAAAGCCCATATGGCACTTCCAATGATTTGATAATGGTAAATATTTGTCTACCATCAACCATTTTCAAGTTACAGGCCTCTGAAAATCTGTGACCTTGAGTTTGACTTTTCAAAGTCACTCAAGGTAAAAGATCATGGTGCCAAATGAAAGGCCATATGGGAGTTCCTATATGCTCATAAAAGTTCTCTATCGGCAACCGTTTTTGAGTTATGATGGAAAATATGTTATTTTGACCGAAAGGTTGACCTTGACCCGATTACCCCCAAAATTTAATCAGGTAATCTACAGACCATTGCCCACCTAAACTGAAAATTTGAAGTCAATCGGTGCAACCGTCTAGCGTCTAGCTAGATAGTTAACAGACATACATATATATATATAAAAGGGCGGGGCGGCACGGTGGTGTAGTGGTTAGCGCTGTCGCCTCACAGCAAGAAGGTCCAGGTTCGAGCCCCGTGGCCGGCGAGGGCCTTTCTGTGCGGAGTTTGCATGTTCTCCCCGTGTCCGCGTGGGTTTCCTCCGGGTGCTCCAGTTTCCCCCACAGTCCAAAGACATGCAGGTTAGGTTAACTGGTGACTCTAAATTGACCGTAGGTGTGAATGTGAGTGTGAATGGTTGTCTGTGTCTATGTGTCAGCCCTGTGATGACCTGGCGACTTGTCCAGGGTGTACCCCGCCTTTCGCCCGTAGTCAGCTGGGATAGGCTCCAGCTTGCCTGCGACCCTGTAGAAGGATAAAGCGGCTAGAGATAATGAGATGAGATGAGATATATAAGGGCTGTCGAAGTTAACGCGATAATAACGCGTTAACGCGATCTCAATTTATTGCGATTAAAAAAAATAGTGCCGTTAACGCAAATTCAAATTTGGCCCTGCGAGTCACCCGTAGTTCCTGTTAAGGCTTGTCGCGTGCTGCTTCAATAAGAGTAAGTGTGAGTGATGGAGAAAGGTCTGTTAAACGGGAAGTTTCATTTCAAAAGTACAGTGTGATTGAGCATAGACATATAAACATAGACGCCACATTCTGCGTAGAATCATACGTCATCCTCGCCGCCATATTGGATGTGGCAAAGTGGAGATTCTTCAACCGTCTCTGGTATAGCGTCTAGACAGTAGCCGAGAATAAAGATGCCTCATTCATGTGCTGCGTTTAACTGTACCAACAGGTTTACCATCCAAACGAGATCACATGGGATTACCTTTCACATGTGAGACTGGAAAAATACTTTTCATTGTATTTGGTCATTATAACGTAATTTTACAAACAGATTTTCCTGACTTTGTGGCTAGTATGAAGTCTCGCGCATAATAGCCGCTCGGTGAAACCTGTCTCCAAAGAACGAAGTATTTCCTTCGTAACTACGCTGATAACACTTTGTGTTTTTGTCAAACATTGGAGCTTTGTATTCATTCTGAAGTTTTATTGTTATTAATATTGAATAAAAAGTAACTGGGATACATCATTGTTAATTATCATTCAAATTTTAGGTAAAATATTTTAATTTGCATCTTATACGGATTTTATAAGGGAAATACGGATTTTGGAGGTTGGTTATACAGGTTTGATTGACCAAAGGTTGACATGTATGTTTATAACCATCACATTAAAAGTTATATATGTTGTTTTGATGCCTGTTTGTTTCCCAAATATATACGTGTGTGTCTTAATGGGTGAATAAAAGGCATCGAGTTAAATATTATTGTAGAAAGGGGCTTTATGAAGTTCAGTCCATTTACTTGCATTGGTTTACGGGGAAGATTTGCCACATCCAATATGGTGGACACTCTGACGTATCCCAGCAACGGGGCCACCAGCTCAATGCGGCGTCTATATGTCTATGGTGATTGAGTTGGTTTTGGTATGCACTTATACTTTTGCAAAGTGAGATTTCAGTATGCTGTAGCACTGTGATATGACACTAAATGTCTTTATTGAAGTCCAACTGCAATTTATTTTTGTTTGCACAGTACTGTGAAGTCCTATAGGCTGTGACTGAATACAACTCCAGCACAACTGAAGTTTTATTTCATTTTTATTTTCTTTTGTCACACATGTCTGAACTGAGACACAGTAGTATGTGACTACATGTTTTATATTTGAGACTACAGCTCCCTAATCCATCACAAAATCCAATTTTGTGTTTTGTATGTTCAGTACTGCCTAGTATGTGAGTGAATAAACTCCCTTACCATTTTCTCTTGTCCCAGCAGTTTTTAACAAGTACTTTTAGCATAAAATGTGTTCACCATTTTAATTGTAACATTTCGCTTTAAAAGCCTTATTCATTTACATAGATTTTTAAAAATGCAATTAATCGCGATTAATTATATATGAAATTCTGAGATTAATCGCGATTAATTTTTTTAATCGTTTGACAGCCCTAATACAGAGAGATAGAGAGATAGAGAGACAGACACACACACAAACAAACCGCACTGATTACAATACCTCACCCCACTTACTCCATCGCGGGTGAGGAAGCAAACAAACAAACAAACAAACAAACAAACAACAGCCTGTTATTTTACTGAGAAACCACGAGGTGCAAGCACCTCTGTTCTGAAGATGCTGGAAAACTTAAAGTTATAACCTGATACTGGAGACTCTTTGTGGCAGAGGGGGCGTGGCCAAGTGGCAGTTTGTGAATGGAGGGCGGGGTCGGGGAAGGTAAGTGGCTAAGTCATTACACCTGGTGTCAATGTGGGTGTGTGTGTGTGGATATGTTTGGGGGAAGCAGAGAAGAGCTGACTCCTGACCAGAACACGTGTGTGTTTTTTTTTGTTTGTGTGTGTGTGAGAGTGAGAGAGAGAGAGAGAGAAAACAATTAGCACATGAGTGCAGCTGAAAAGCTAAAAAGAATAAAGTTGCAAGAACTTCAGTTCTCGCCTGCTGTGTTTCTGTACTCCAACCACATCAGGGATATACCACAGTGGTGCCAAAACCCGGGAATGAGTATGGAAGGGAACCACCCCATGGAGTCCTCCCCATTTATGGAGCTCGTCCATGCCCTCGCTGCTGCCCAGCAGAACCAGCATCAAGCACTGACCGCCCTCTGGAAGGAGCAAGAGCAACGCTTTGAAGCCTTGATGCTGGCCCAGTGGGAAGATCGCCAGGCATTCTGGCATCTGCTGGAGTCGGCATGGGCATCCACCATCACCACCAGGGACTCCCCTCATGTCACCCTCACGAAGATAGGCCCACATGACGAGCCCGAAGCCTTCATCGCTCTCTTCAAGCAAGCGGCGCAAATGTGGCAGTGGCCACTCAAGCAGCTCATGGCCCGCCTCCTCCTGCTCCTGACAGCTGAGGCGCAGCTCGCAGTGCAGCAGCTCCCTGCCGACAGCCGGCTCATCTACACCTACCTCAAGAGGGCCATCTTGCAGTGGGTCAGCCACTCCCTGGAACAACATCACCAGCGGTTCCGGAAGCTGACACTGGAGGAGGTCGGCCAGCCGTTCGCATTCGGCCAACAACTCCGGGATGCCTGCCGGCGGTGGCTGAGGGCAGAAGACTGCGACGCCAACAGGATCATTGACCTGGTGGCACTGGAACAGTTCATCTCTTGGCTTCTGGAAGGAACGGTGGAATGGGTCCACTGTCATCGCCTGGCATCACTCCAGTGAGCCATCGAGTTGGCGGAGGGCCATCTGGTGGTGGTTCTGATGGCAGGCGGATGAGGCGAAGGTGCCTCTCCTCATTTCTCTTCTCTCCCCCTCTCTCTTCCCTCTCTCCCTCTTTCTCGCCCTCGCCCCATTCCCCCATCGTGGAGGCGGGGGCCGGCTCCTCCCCAGCTGGCCCATCACACCCGTGGTGTCCTCCCATCTCCCTCTTCTGTGTCTGTGTCCTCCCCCCCTCAGGTGAGTGACGCCCATAACCCCAGTGCAGAGGGAAAGCCTGGGCCGGTATGCTGGCGCAGCGGGGAGCCGGAGCATCTTCAGAATCAGGGCTCCACAAGGGAGGTGGAAGCTGTGATCCAGATCCCCGACGTGCCAGAGACTGCCCCCGATTGGGCCGTAACATATCGCATACCGGTAAGTGTTCAAGGGGATACATATCACGCGTTGGTGGATTCTGGTTGTAATCAGACCTCAATTCACCAATGCCTGGTACAAGGTGAGGCATTGGGGAGAGCACAAGTGGTGAAAGTGTTGTGTGTGCACGGGGATGTTCACAATTATCCCTTAGTGTCTGTCTGTATTCTATTCCGGGGCCAAATGCATAGAATAAAGGCAGCGGTTAATCTTCATCTCACCCACTCATTGATTTTGGGGACTGATTGGCCGGGGTTTAAAAAGCTGATGGAACATTTGACACGTAGTGGGTCCTGCACTAGTAGGTCACGGGAAGATCCCAGTGTGGCATTGACTGGAGAAGCTGTCACAGAGCCATCTACGTTAGCACTGCATCAGAGCAACATGAGGAGTGAGGAGCAGCCCGCTCCTCCATCTATCAGGGATTCCCTTGAGGATTTCCCATTAGAACAGTCGTGAGATGAGACTCTGTGGCATGCATTTGACCAAGTGAGAGTAATCAATGGTCAAACTCTTCAGCCAAGTGTGGCACCAGCCTTCCCTTATTTTGCTATTATTAAAGATAGGTTGTACCAAGTGATGCAGGACACTCAAACTAGTGAACAAATAACCCAGTTGTTGATCCCAAAGAGCCGTATGGAACTCGCATTCCATGCGGCTCACTTTAATCCCATGGCTGGACACTTAGGGCAAGATAAAACACTAGCCCAAATAATGGCCCAGTTCTATTGGCCAGGAATTCACGGGGATGTCCGTCGGTGGTGTGCGGTGTGCCGCGAATGCCAATTAGTAAATCCTGCAGTCACTCCAAAAGTGCCTTTGCGCCTTCTCCCTTTAATCGAGACCCCGTTTGAGAGAATTGGGATGGCTCTCATCGGGCCATTAGATCAGTCAGCACAGGGATATCACTTTATTTTAGTTCTGGTGGACTATGCAATGCGATATCCAGAAGCAGTGCCTCTCTGCAGTATTTCTGCACGCAGTATTGCGGAGGCACTCTTCCGTATTATCTCCCGGGTCGGGATTCTGAAAGAAATCCTGACAGACCAAGGCACTACATTTATGTCACACACACTGCGCGAACTGTATGGGTTATTGGGGATTAAGTCTATCCGCACCAGTGTCTATCATCCACAAATGGATGGCTTAGTGGAGCGTTTTAATCAAACCCTTAAAAACATAATCCGGAAATTTGTAAGTGAGGATGCGTGGAATTGGGATAAATGGCTCGGGCCCCTGTTATTTGCAGTACGAGAGGTCCCGCAAGCCTCCACTGGTTTTTTACCGTTTGAATTATTATATGGGTGTAAGCCGCGTGGCATTTTGGATGTGCTACGGGAAAATTGGGAGGAGGGACCTTCGCCTAGCAAAAATGAAATTCAACATGTTCTCGACCTGCATGCAAAACTCCACACACTCACGCACCTAACCTAGGAGAAATTATGGCAGGCACAAGAACGTCAAATCCGGCTGTATGACAGGGGCATGTGCCTTAGAGAGTTCATGCTGGGAATCAAAGTGCTCGTATTATTGCCCACATCAAGCTCCAAATTAATCACCAAGTGGCAAGGACCATTCGAGGTCACACAGTCAGGGATGTCGACTATGAGGTGAGGATAGAATGGGGTGGGGCATTGCAAATTTACCACCTCAACATGTTAAAATGTTGGAATGAGGAGGTCCCCATGGCACTGGCGTCGGTAGTCTCGGAGAAGGCGGAGCTGGGGCCAGAGGTAAAAAAGGTAACATCTCGAACCACTCCGGTCCCTTGTGGAGACCACCTCTCACTGGCCCAACTCACGGAGGTGGCCAAGTTGTAAAAGGAATTTTCTGATGTGTTCTCACCCCTTCCCGATCATACCCACCTCATAGAACACCACATTGAGATGCCCCTGGGGGTGGTAGTGCATAGCTGCCCTTACTGCTTGCCCAAACACAAGAGAAAGGTGGTTTGGGATGAACTCAAGGCCATGCTCGAAATGGGCATAATCGAGGAGTCCCACAGTGACTGCAGCAGCCCAGTGCTCCTGGTTCCCAAGACTGATGGGTCGGTCTGGTTCTGTGTGGACTATAGAAAGGTCAATGCGGTGTCTAAATTTGACGCATACCTAATACCTCACATTGATGAGTTGCTTGATCGTTTGGCACTGCTCGCTTTTATTCAACACTGGATCTAATGAAGGTATATTGGCAGATCCCCTTGACTCCTCTATCCCAAGAGAAAATGGCCTTTTCCACACTGTTTGGATTACACCAATTTGTCACGCTCCCTTTTGGGTTATCTGGGGCGTCTGCTACGTTCCAGTGGCTCATGGACAGGGTCCTCTGCCCTCACGTTGCCTACGTGGCCACATACTTAGATGATATAATAATCTACAGCCATGATTGGCCACGGCACCTGGAACATCTGAGGGTTGTTCTAAAGTCACTGAGGTGCGTGGGTCTCACAGCTAACTGAAGAAGAGTGCAATTGGGTAGGTGGAAGTACGGTATCTGGGGTTCCACTTGGGTCATGGGCAGGTGCGTCCCCAAATTAACAAGACTGCAGTGATTGCGGCCTGCCCGAGGCCCAAGACCAAAAAGGGGGTGAGACAGTTCCTGGGGTTGGCTGGCTATTATCATAGGTTTATACCTAATTATTCGGATGTCACCAGCCTATTAACTGATCTCACTAAAAAGGGGGCTCCAGATCTGGTCCAGTGGACGGAGCAGTGCCAACAGGTGTTCTCTAAGGTAAAAGCTGCACTGTGTGGGGGGCCACTTTTGCACTCCCCTGACTTCTCATTCCCCTTTATTTTGCAGACTGACGCATCGTACAGAGGGCTGGGGGCCATTTTGACCCAGAAGGTGGAGGGCGAGGAGCGCCCCGTGCTGCACATCAGCCGTAAACTCTCGATGCATGAAAGCAAGTACAGCACCATCGAGAAAGAGTGTCTTGGCATCAAGTGGGCGGTCCTCATCCTCTGATACTACCTGCTGGGGCACCCTTTCACCCTCTGTTCGGACCATGTGCCCCTCCAGTGGCTGAAGGATGCCAATGTGTGGCTCACCCGTTGGTATCTCGCCCTCCAGCCATTTAACTTCGAGGTGGTCCACAGGCCTGGGGTCCAGATGGTGGTGGCAGACTTCCTGTCCCGTGGGGGGAGTCTGCTTCAGGCCGGATGGCTCCCCGGCCTGAGTTGGGCAGTGGGGGTATGTGGCAACAGGGGCATGGCCAAGCGGCAGTTTGTGAATGGAGGGCAGGGTCAGGGAAGGTAAGTGGCTAAGTCATTACACCTGGTGTCAGTTAATGTGGGTGTGTATGTGTTTGTTGCAGGGATGGAGCATAAAAGGAGGGGGAAAGCAGAAAAAAGCTGACTCTTGACCAGAACACGTGTGTGTGTGTGTTTATGTAAATGATTAGCACATAAGTGCAGCTGAAAAGCTAAAAAGCATAAAGTTGCAAGAACTTCAGTTCCTACCTGCTATGCTTCTGTACTCCACCCACATCAGGGATATACCACACTCTTGTTCTTATAAGACCTAAATAAACATCTTGTTACAGAAAACTTCACCATTTCAATGAATACATACATGTTTAATCCGTTTATGTGTAGAGTTCACTGTATAAGTCCCTGTGAATGAGCTGTTACTACAGAAACAATGATGCATTAGAACAAGTGCATTAATATAAACCTGTGTAGCTGCACTACTGTCAGAGCTGCTGGTATAAGAATTTTCACATTTATAATTGATAAATCACAATAGACATAGCATCATAACCAACTCATCACTTTCTAGTGTGAATGTGGAAATGGTAAATTTATACTGATTTTTTACTTTTAAGTGATAAAAGAGGATGTTGCTAATGATGACCTGCCTTTACACAGGGAATGTTCAGATGGAAATTTGAGGAAATATTTCAATAGACTTACATCACACTGCTAAATGTAGAATATCTTAAATGTGGATTCAATTTTTCCAGCATTTGTTTAGGGAATATATATATATTTTTTCATAGACAGATTTTGTTGTCGTTATCAGTTTTGTTGCTGTCACACCATTTTTACTGAACCAAAATATGCTCACCTTCCGGAAACTTCCTGTCATGCATCATGTTCTGTTCCACATAAACCAGCTGCCCGGCTTCTTGTGAAGCAGCAAACGTTCTCTGGTTGTTTATTTCCAAAAAATATCTGAGCTGGACACACACACACACACACACACACACACACACACACACACACACACTTACATTTGAAAATGAGGACTGAAGGAGGACTGACTAATCTCTGGGCTCTGCTTCAGTTCCCAGAAGCTACGACATTCACAAAGGTCTCAGAGCGTGAAGAATCCAGGCTGCTCTTGATTTAATGCCTGACACACCCACACACAATTTTACACACATTTTTGACATTATTGCTACTTACACTGTCATGAAATAATGCTGATTGTGTGTTAAAGTCATAATCACACCTTATGAGATGTTACATGATTAAACATGCTTTATGATGATCATTAAAACACAACAATTATGATACATGAAATTCATTCCATTGTGAACACACACACACACACACACACACACACACACACACACACACACACACAGACCAGCTAAGTTGCTATTGAACCAGGCATATTTAACCTTATGTTAGCAAATCTGGCTAATGGTTTTAATTACACAATATAATAATTAGCCTAATGTTCGCTAGCTAAACTAGTGAACCTAGCAAGGGCTTCACAAAATAAATGTCTGCTACTTTCTTAGTGATCTCGGCTACTGGTTTACACAGTATAATAGCACAATTTTAGATTGCTAGCAAACCTGTTTTTTATTATACAATCTGTAATGCTGAAGAATTTGTAATGCATGTTCCAGCATGACAATGCCCCTGTGTCCACAACAACATATAAAATTTATTACATTTAGCAGACACTTTTATCCAGAGTAACAGACAATGTACCAAGAGCAGCTTGGGGAGCAGTTGGGGGTTAGATGCCTTGCTCAAGGGCACTTCAGCAATAACTACTCATCCAGGGAATCAAACCGGCAATCTTTTGGTACCAAAACTGCATCTCTAACCATTAGGCCATGGTTTACCAAGGTTGAGATGGAAGAACTTGAATGATCTGTATGGAGTCTGACCTTAACCCCACTAAACACCTTTGAGATGAATTAGGATGCTGACTGCACCCCAAACCTCCTCACCCAACATCAGCATTTGAGTATGAGCACAAATCCCCACAGTCATGCTCCAAAATTTAGTGGAAAGCCTTCCCAGAAGAGTGGAGGTTATTATACCAGCAAAGGGGCAAAAAGACTAAATCTGTAATGGGATGATCAAAAAAAGCACATATGGGTGTGATGGTCAGGTGTCCACAAACTTTTGGCCATACAGTTTATGTGACCCTAATGCTAGCTAGCTCACAAACAATCTTAGGTACAGGATTACACACTGTAATAGTGAGTAAAAGTCACCTTTGTTTTGACTGCATGATATAATACTTAAACTGTCCTGGTATTTAGCAAAATTCATGATGATAAACAGGTGGCACAATTGTTAGCACGGTCGCCTCACAGCAAGAAGTTTCTGGGTTCGAGCCCAGTGGATGATGGGGGCCTTTCTGTGTGGAATTTCCATTTTCTCCCCGTGTCTGCGTGGGTTTCCTCCGGGTGCTCCGGTTTCCCCCCACAGTCCAAAGACATGCAGGTTAGGCTAATTGGTGGCTCTAAATTGACCGTAGGTGTGAATGTGAGTGTGAATGGTTGTGTGTTTCTACGTGTCAGCCCTGCGGTGATCTGGCGACTTGTCCAGGGTGTACCCTGCCTCTCGCCCATAGTCAGCTGGGATAGGCTCCAGCTTGCCTGCGACTCTGCACAGGATAAGTGGTTATGGATAATGGATGGATGAATGAATGGATGATGATGATAAGCCACAAAACAGATCAAATCACAAATGATTGATGATCCACTTCCACATTGGGGGTAAAGTGGAAAATGTGGTTTTGGTACTCACTGATACAGAAATGAGTAACTTATTAAGTATTAATCAATCAGGGACATCAAAGAACTTTTTATTTAACTCTGTTTATGTTGGCTGCTGCCATGTGCTCCTATCAATGAAACTCATGCTTTATGTTTAAAATGTTATGGTGTTTAAACAGTATGCTTAATAGAAAGAGTGAAGACGGCTGACCTGCAGCACAGCATCAGCGAGCATCAACATTAAAAACAGCACGGGCTGATGTGAATTTTATAGGTCATTTTTAGTGGCTTTAGATTTCCATCAACTGTATTCAAGGTAATATTTTTAACCAGGCTTGACAAGTTTCAGCAACATTTCCAGCCCAACTAGATCTCAAGAAACACAAAATATTGGCCGACCAGCAAAGAGCCTCAAAATTTTGGCATCAGAAAATGCAGAAAAATACAAAAATTTCTTCTTTTTCTCAGCCTTTGAGTCGGAAACAAGGGAGCAAAGTGTAGAAGTTAGAGAGTGAGACAGTGAGGAGAATAGAAGTGTGTGTGTGTTTGTGTGTGTGTTCACAAAACTGAATAGTTTTGAAAATGCTTGGTGTTATTGCTCCTATACTCTCCTGGTTCTTATCTCTCTAATGGACAGCAATTTGTTTTTAATTAGTGGATTTAGGTCTGACCTATCACTCCTCTCTCATGGTGCTCCTCAGGGCTCAGTTCTTGTCCCACTGTTGTTTCTTTTATACAGTACATTGTCTCCCTTGGCAATATCATCAAGCAACAATATCTGCGGTTTCATTGTTATGATGATGATGATGAAGAAGAACAATTTTTGTATACATACTCACTCTCACTTGTCACATAAACTGCCTCCACATGCACTGGTTAACTGCCTGACTGACCTCAGGACCTGGATGAGTGCAAACTGAGATTCAACAGTAACAAATCTGAGGTAATGCTCAGCCACCCTAAAGAAAACTAGAAAAGCACTCGGTAAAGTGCATTCCTCCCTCAAGCCACATATGTGGATTTGCATCTCAGTTGTTCCTTGGCCCATGGCTCACCTTTCCTCAAAATTTCATCAAAATCTGTTCACTACTTTTTGATTAACATTGGGAACAGGCAAACAAACAGAAGTGAAAACATCACCTGCTCCAAGAAAGTTGGCAGAGGTAATAATAAAGCACCACTCACTGGCTTTATTACATCTACCTGAGCTCAGTTTAGAAGTCTCTTTCACCTCAAGAACATTGCCAGAATATGTCCTGTGCTTTCTGTCTCTGCTGCAGAGGTCCTTGTTCATAGATTTGTCACAGCTAGACTTTATTATTGCAATGCAGTTTTCAGAACAGAGCTGTTAAGGTTCTTATCCACACCAGACTACAGAAACACATCACCCCTACACTTCAAAAGTTACACTGGCTCCCTGTTTGCTTTCATATACAGTACAAAATATTGCTTCTGCTATTTAAAGGTAGACTGCCTTTAAGATTTTTCAAGTGTAGGTTATAAAAAGAATTTTCCCTGACACCCAATTATTTTCATTTAGTGGAATGAAAGCTACTGAATTCGAATCATAGACTTCCAATTTTATTTGTTTTTTTTATACATCCCCGATTCCAAAAAAGTTGGGACAAAGTACAAATTGTAAATAAAAACGGAATGCAATCATTTACAAATCTCAAAAACTGATATTGTATTCAGAATAGAACATAGACAACATATCAAATGTCAAAAGTGAGGCATTTTGAAATTTCATGCCAAATACTGGCTCATTTGAAATTTCATGACAGCAACACATCTCAAAAAAGTTGGGACAGGGGCAATAAGAGGCTGGAAAAGTTAAAGGTACAAAAAAGGAACAGCTGGAGGACCAAATTGCAACTCATTAGGTCAACTGGCAATAGGTCATTAACATGACTGGGTATAAAAAGAGCATCTTGGAGTGGCAGCGGCTCTCAGAAGTAAAGATGGGAAGAGGATCACCAATCCCCCTAATTCTGCGCTGACAAATAGTGGAGCAATATCAGAAAGGAGTTCGACAGTGTAAAATTGCAAAGAGTTTGAACATATCATCATCATCTACAGTGCATAATATCATCAAAAGATTCAGAGAATCCGAAAGAATATCTGTGCGTAAGGGTCAAGGCCGGAAAACCATACTGGGTGCCCGTGATCTTCGGGCCCTTAGACGGCACTGCATCACATACAGGCATGCTTCTGTATTGGAAATCACAAAATGGGCTCAGGAATATTTCCAGAGAACATTATCTGTGAACACAATTCATCGTGCCATCCGCCGTTGCCAGCTAAAACTCTATAGTTCAAAGAAGAAGCCGTATCTAAACATGATCCAGAAGCGCAGACGTCTTCTCTGGGCCAAGGCTCATTTAAAATGGACTGTGGCAAAGTGGAAAACTGTTCTGTGGTCAGACGAATCAAAATTTGAAGTTCTTTATGGAAATCAGGGACTCCGTGTCATTCGGACTAAAGAGGAGAAGGACGACCCAAGTTGTTATCAGCGCTCAGTTCAGAAGCCTGCATCTCTGATGGTATGGGGTTGCATTAGTGCGTGTGGCATGGGCAGCTTACACATCTGGAAAGACATCATCAATGCTGAAAGGTATATCCAGGTTCTAGAGCAACATATGCTCCCATCCAGATGACGTCTCTTTCAGGGAAGACCTTGCATTTTCCAACATGACGATGCCAAACCACATACTGCATCAATTACAGCATCATGGCTGCGTAGAAGAAGGGTCCGGGTACTGAACTGGCCAGCCTGCAGTCCAGATCTTTCACCCATAGAAAACATTTGCCGCATCATAAAACGGAAGATACGACAAAAAATACCTAAGACAGTTGAGCAACTAGAATCCTACAAGAATGGGTTAACATTCCTATCTCTAAACTTGAGCAACTTGTCTCCTCAGTCCCCAGACGTTTACAGACTGTTGTAAAGAGAAAAAGGGGATGTCTCACAGTGGTAAACATGGCCTTGTCCCAACTTTTTTGAGATGTGTTGTCATGAAATTTAAAATCACCTAATTTTTCTCTTTAAATGATACATTTTCTCAGTTTAAACATTTGATATGTCATCTATGTTCTATTCTGAATAAAATATGGAATTTTGAAACGTCCACATCATTGCATTCTGTTTTTATTTACAATTTGTACTTTGTCCCAACTTTTTTGGAATCGGGGTTGTAGAACAATTAATGAATTTAGGGCCACATGGCCCTAAATTCTCCACTATTTTTTTCCTGCTTCACCATGACCCTATACAGGATACTACATCATGCATCATGTGGTGAGCTTTCTCCATTCAGGCAAGACATTGTGGGATACAAATTTGAAAGAGGAGAGAAAAATGGCAGACATGAGTGTGTGACTGAAACGTGAAAAACTGACTACAGTAATGGAAAGCAAGAAGAAAAAATGTTATGTTGTGAAGGAAAGGAAACGCAGGACCAAACTAATAAATATCAGCGGTCAGCGAGCACCTCAGTGTGATCAGCTGTTCATTTAGAGACAGAATGATGTAACTGTCAGTGCACGGTCAAAGGTAAATCTGTAGATGGCAGTAAGGCAACACTGTGGATGCCAGCTGCCGTAAAACCCAAAAGAAGAAGGAAAAGAAGAAGAAGAAGAAGAAGAAGAAGGTAAACCTGCACATGCGCACACGGACTTCATCTGTCTGCTTGAATGCATGAAGTGAGCGATTTCATGCACATTATTTGCTCTGGAATCCCCTCAAATTAAATCACTTTTCAGCCACAGAATGGCCTGTTTTTTTCATCTCATCTCATCTCATTATCTCTAGCCGCTTTATCCTTCTACAGGGTCGCAGGCAAGCTGGAGCCTATCCCAGCTGACTACGGGCGAAAGGCGGGGTACACCCTGGACAAGTCGCCAGGTCATCACAGGGCTGACACATAGACACAGACAACCATTCACATTCACACCTACGGTCAATTTAGAGTCACCAGTTAACCTAACCTGCATGTCTTTGGACTGTGGGGGAAACCGGAGCACCCGGAGGAAACCCACGCGGACACGGGGAGAACATGCAAACTCCGCACAGAAAGGCCCTCGCCGGCCCCGGGGCTCGAACCCAGGACCTTCTTGCTGTGAGGCGACAGCGCTAACCACTACACCACCGTGCCGCCGCCTGTTTTTTTTTTTAGATATTACAGAAATAAACATATATCACAATGACCAGATTTCAGAGGGAACTACATTTCACTGATTTTATGAAATTGAAAGGCCGTCTAGCTTTAAGCTCCTGCATGGTTGAGCCCCCACTTACTTAGCTAGCCTTCTCCTTCCATTCCCACCAACACGTACTGTCAGCTCCTCAGACGCTCACCTGCTCAGTGTCCCTCTCTCTTGGATCTGAACAATAGGAGACAGGGCTTTTAGTGTCACTGTCTCAGAGCTGTGGAACACATCCACCTACCCAAAGATATACAGTATGCATTATTGTGCTCACTATATTTTAGCTTACTGTAAGCTTTAAGCTAAGAGAGATGAGACTGAGATGGTTTGAGCACATCCTGAGAAGAGATGCAGAGCATGTTGCAAGGAGAATGTTGAGGATGGAGCTGCCAGGCACACAAAAATGAGGAAGGCCAAAGAGGAGATACATGGATGTGGTGAGAGAGGACATGAAAGTGACAGGTGTGGTAGAGAAGGATGTGGAAGACAGGGAGCAATGGAGACGAAAGATCGCTGTGGCGACCCCTAATTTGGAGCAGCCAAAAGAAGAAGAAGAAAGAAGATATTTAACTTACTCTCTGCTATATATATACAGTTTTCTTTATTCCTTTTTGTTTAGTTATTATTTTAAATTACTTTCTTTTTTCTCTGAAATTAACTATTATCATATTGCTTTATATTCTTAATGCATCTGTTCAGCATCCTTGGAGACCCTGAAAGTTATAATAAATAAAATCCTATTATTATTATTATTATTATAATACAAAACATTTTCTCTGCACTCTTGCTTCACTGCTCCATGCTTGCAAATACCTTTGTATGTACAAAAATCATGACCATAAAGATGTTTTTTCACTTGTATTGTAGGAGGATGCTGTAGTTTCTCCTCTTAATTTACCAGACCATAGTTTGCTGTTTGCTTTGCTTTGAACATTAATCTTGAAATATTTCCAAACTGTCATTTTGTGTTGTCAGTTAATTGCTGCAACAGTGTCTGCAAGACTCATGCTGCCTGATATTGTCTCTTGGTATCGAAACATTTTTAGGAGTACAAATATTAATAAATGAGCATGGTATCAAACCAATACCCGATGCCTGTATCTTTATGAATGAATCCCTAAATCTTTTTGTAAACATTCTCCTGCTCAGGTTTGAGTTAACTGTTTACCTACCCCAAGCATCAACACATCTGTACATCTGCTTTTGCCCCATGAAATGTTTTACTCCCACATTATTTTAGCCAGAGGACAAAAAGCAGACATGTTTCCTGACCCTCCCTCTCCATTTACCCGTTTTCCTCTTTAACCAGTGCTTCTTAAGCTTCCAGACCTCCTCATAAAACCTGAGAAGCAGAGGAATGAGCTCGAACACACGGCCTTTCTCCATCACCGACTTTTATTATCACTGCTTGAGAGAGAACACACACACACACACACACACACACACATACACAGTAACCCTCTCAGTTCAGGAGGATTGAGTGCAACGTGCTTGAATGGGGCCATATAACGTCTACTTACATCCCATAATTCACTTTTAACGTCCGACAGACCAGTTCAGCTCAAAATGACCCGTTTTACATTTTTGCTGAAAAGTGTAGTGATGTTCAAAATAATTTTTCCAAGCTCCATGCACTGGGTTCAGTTTATGTAGAGAGGATTTATTTGTTTATTTATTTATTTATTTATGGCAAAAAAAATCATATTTGTATTTTAAAAAGGGAAACATTTTAAATATTTAAAAAAATGAACATAAAGCTTCATGCAGTGGGTACAGCTTCTCTAACAAGAATAATAAAGTGATTTTACATAATAATAATAATAATAATAATAATAATAATAATGTTTGGAACAGCATGTTAAAGGAGGCTCTATTTTAATTATATTTGATTGAGATGTCTCATCTCATCTCATTATCTCTAGCCGCTTTATCCTGTTCTACAGGGTCACAGGCAAGCTGGAGCCTATCCCAGCTGACTACGGGCGAAAGGCGGGGTACACCCTGGACAAGTCGCCAGGTCATCACAGGGCTGACACATAGACACAGACAACCATTCACACTCACATTCACACCTACGGTCAATTTAGAGTCACCAGTTAACCTAACCTGCATGTCTTTGGACTGTGGGGGAAACCGGAGCACCCGGAGGAAACCCACGCGGACACGGGGAGAGCATGCAAACTCCACACAGAAAGGCCCTCGCCGGCCACGGGGCTCAAACCTGGACCTTCTTGCTGTGAGGCGACAGCGCTAACCACTACACCACCGTGCCGCCCATTGATTGAGATGTACAGTGGTGCTTGAAAGTTTGTGAACCCTTGAGAATTTTCTATATTTCTGCATAAATATGGCCTAAAACATCATCAGATTTTCACACAAGTCCTAAAAGTAGATAAAGAGAACCCAGTTAAATAAATGAGACAAAAATATTATACTTGGTCATTTATTTATTGAGGAAAATGATCCAATATTACATATCTGTGAGTGGCAAAAGTATGTGAACCTTTGCTTTCGGTATCTGGTGTGACCCCTTTGTGCAGCAATAACTGCAACTAAACATTTCCAGTAACTGTTGATCAGTCCTGCACACCGGCTTGGAGGAATTTTAGCCCATTCCTCCGTACAGAACAGCTTCAACTCTGGGATGTTGGTGGGTTTTCTCACATGAACTGCTCGCTTCAGGTCCTTCCACAACATTTTGATTGGATTAAGGTCAGGACTTTGACTTGGCCATTCCAAAACATTAACTTTATTCTTCTTTAACCATTCTTTGGTAGAACGACTTGTGTGCTTAGGGTCGTTGTCTGGCTGCATGACCCACCTTCTCTTGAGATTCAGTTCATGGACAGATGTCCTGACATTTTCCTTTAGAATTCACTGGTATAATTCAGAATTTATTGTTCCATCAATGATGGCAAGCCATCCTGGCCCAGATGCAGCAAAACAGGCCCAAACCATGATACTACCACCACCATGTTTCACAGATGGGATAAGGTTGTTTTGCTGGAATGCAGTGTTTTCCTTTCTCCAAACATAACGCTTCTCATTTAAACCAAAAATTTCTATTTTGGTCTCATCCGTCCACAAAACATTTTTCCAATAGCCTTCTGGCTTGTCCACGTGATCTTTAGCAAACTGCAGAAGAGCAGCAATGTTCTTTTTGGAGAGCAGTGGCTTTCTCCTTGCAACCCTGCCATGCACACCATTGTTGTTCAGTGTTCTCCTGATGGTGGACTTATGAACATTAACATTAACCAATGTGAGAGAGGCCTTCAGTTGCTTAGAAGTTACCCTGGGGTCCTTTGTGACCTCGCCGACTATTACACGCCTTGCTCTTGGAGTGATCTTTGTTGGTTGACCACTTCTGGGGAGGGTAACAATGGTCTTGAATTTCCTCCATTTGTACACAATCTGTCTGACTATGGATTGGTGGAGTCCAAACTCTTTAGAGATGGTTTTGTAACTTTTTCCATCCTGATGAGCATCAACAACACTTTTTCTGAGGTCCTCAGAAATCTCCTTTGTTCATGCCATGATACACTTCCACAAACATGTGCTGTCAAGATCAAACTTTGATAGATCCCCTGTTCTTTAAATAAAACAGGGTGCCCACTCACACCTGATTGTCATCCCATTGATTGAAAACACCTGACTCTAATTTCACCTTCAAATTAAATGCTAATCCTAGAGGTTCACATACTTTTGCCACTCACAGATATGTAATATTGGATCATTTTCCTCAATAAATAAATGACCAAGTATAATATTTTTGTCTCATTTGTTTAACTGGGTTCTCTTTATCTACTTTTAGGACTTGTGTGAAAATCTGATGATGTTTTATGTCATATTTATGCAGAAATATAGAAAATTCTAAAGGGTTCACAAACTTTCAAGCACCACTGTAAGTCAGATATTAGATCTGTTAATCAGATATTTCAGATAGTCATATTTTATATATTGTTGTATCTAATCTAATATCAGATGTCCCCATGGGAATGAAATATTGCAAAGTAGTGTGCACTACAGCAGGGTTAAATGCCCAGACCTGCTCATAAAAAAAAGGCCAGAGTGCAGGAATGAGCTCTACAACACACCTTTTCTGCATCACAGGTTTTTATTATCAGTGTCTGAGAGAACACACACACACACACACACACACACACCATCCGCTAGCTATTATTTCATTTTTACTCAAACTCCTGCCAGGTCTGGGAGCTGAAACACATATAAACAGGGTAATAGAATGCCTCCTGACACACTGTAACTCATTTTAAACATTATTGAAGTCAAAAGCACTCAGAAATGTGATGTTTAAAACATTCATCCCTCTAGATTTTGAGAAATCTGATTAAGGTCAGTATCAAAGTATTAAAGCATTAAGATAAATCAGTATTAAGGTTAAATTTGTTACCAATGATGATAAATTCACTTTTTTTTCCAATTTAAAACAGATAAAAGCTAATTCAGGGATTCAGGGGGTGGGGCTATACTCTTAGGAAAAAACAGGGCTTCTTGATGGGTTCTTTCTCACTTTCTGAAAATTTTCTATTCTCGTGAAACACTCTGGTGTATGTTTCCCTCTAGAACATGTACAGAGTTCAGAACCTGTACAACTTTCAGGATTTCAATAAGAATAACATTTTCATGAAAAATATGTATAAGAGTAATTTGTGATGTAATAAAAATGACTTCCCATGTATGAAACTACCAATCACAATCCATCCATCCATTATCTGTAGCCGCTTATCCTGTTCTACAGGGTCGCAGGCAAGCTGGAGCCTATCCCAGCTGACTATGGGTGAGAGGCTGGGTACACCCTGGACAAGTCGCTAGGTTATTGCAGGGATGACACAGAGACACATAGCCATTCACACTCACGGTCAATTTAGAGCCACCAATTAGCCTAACCTGCATGTCTTTGGACTGTGGAGGAAACCGGAGCACCCGGAGGAAACCCACGCAGACACGGGGAGAACATGCAAACTCTGCACAGAAAGGCCCTCACCGGCCGCTGGGCTCAAACCCAGAACTTTCTTGCTGTGAGGTGACAGTGCTAACTACTACACCACCGTGCCGCCCCACCCAATCACAATCAATTATGCAAATTATTAGATGAGATACCATAGTAAATGAAAACTTTTAGGTACAGCATCTGGTTGCAAAGCTAACTAACCAGGTAATGTACACTATTCAAGGTTTTTATTTAATGGCTAAGAGTTCTTAGCAAATTAAATAAAAGCTAACTCTAAAGCTAAAGAACTTGGAGCCCTATTTGATAATGACACCCTCTGTTATGGTTCCACACAGAACCACTCCAGGTACTCCTATACAGATAGACTCATGCTCACTTATGGGTTCTAATGTATCCTTTAAAAATATATGAAGAAGAAGCCTTTATTTGTTGCATGCATACTCAAGCACAGTGAAATTTATCCTCTGCATTTAACCCATCTGAAGCAGTGAACACACACAAACCCAGAGCAGTGGGCAGCTATGCAAACTCCACACAGAAAGGCCCCTGGGCTCGAACCCAGAACCTTCTTGCTGTGAGGCAACAGCACTAACCACTGTACCACCCATTTTATATATATATATATATATATATATATATATATATATATATATATATATATATATATATATATATATACACACACACAGAGTGGTGCTGCTTGAAAGTTTGTGAACCCTTGAGAATTTTCAATATTTCTGCATAAATATGACCGAAAACATCATCAGATTTTAACCCAAGTTCTAAAAGTAGATAAAGAGAACCCAGTTAAACAAAGGAGACAAAAATATTATACTTGGTTATTTATTTATTGAGGAAAATGATCCAATATTACATATCTGTGAATGGCAAAAGTATGTGAACCTTTGCTTTCAGTATCTGGTGTGACCCCCTTGTGCAGCCATAACTGCAACTAAACGTTTCCGGTAACTGTTGGTCAGTCCTGCACACCGGCTTGGAGGAGTTTTAGCCCATTCCTCCGTACAGAACAGCTTCAACTCTGGGATGTTGGTGGGTTTCCTCACATGAACTGCTCGCTTCAGGTCCTTCCACAACATTTTGATTGGATTAAGGTCAGGACTTTGACTTGGCCATTCCAAAACATTAACTTTATTCTTCTTTAACCATTCTTTGGTAGAACGACTTTTTGTGATTAGGGTCATTGTCTTGCTGCATGACCCACCTTCTCTTGAGATTCAGTTCATGGACAGATGTCCTGACATTTTCCTTTAGAATTCGCTGGTATCATTCAGAATTCATTGTTCCATCAATGATGGCAAGCCGTCCTGGCCCAGATGCAGCAAAACAGGCCCAAACCATGATACTACCACCACCATGTTTCACAGATGGGATAAGGTTGTTTTGCTGGAATGCAGTGTTTTCCTTTCTCCAAACATAATGCTTCTCATTTAAACCAAAAAGTTCTATTTTGGTCTCATCCATCCACAAAACATTTTTCCAATAGCCTTCTGGCTTGTCCACGTGATCTTTAGCAAACTGCAGACAAGCCGCAATGTTCTTTTTGGAGAGAAGTGGCTCTCTCCTTGCAACCCTGCCATGCACACCATTGTTGTTCAGTGTTCTCTTGATGGTGGGCTCATGAACATTAACATTAGCCAATGTGAGAGAGGCCTTCAGTTGCTTAGAAGTTACCCTGGGGTCCTTTGTGACCTCGCCGACAATTACACGCCTTGCTCTTGGAGTGATCTTTTTTGGTTGACTACTTCTGGGGAGGGTAACAATGGTCTTGAATTTCCTCCATTTGTACACAATCTGTCTGACTGTGGATTGGTGGAGTCCAAACTCTTTAGAGATGGTTTTGTAACCCTTTCCAGCCTGATGAGCATCAACAACACTTTTTCTGAGGTCCTCAGAAATCTCCTTTGTTCGTGCCATGATACACTTCCACAACCATGTGTTGTGAAGATCAGACTTTGATAGATCCCTGTTCTTTAAATAAAACAGGGTGCCCACTCACACCTGATTGTCATCCCATTGATTGAAAACACCTGACTCTAATTTCACCTTCAAATTAAATGCTAATCCTAGAGGTTCACATACTTTTGCCACTCACAGATATGTAATATTGGATCATTTTCCTCAATAAATAAATGACCAAGTATAATATTTTTGTCTCATTTGTTTAACTGGGTTCTCTTTATCTACTTTTAGGACTTGTGTGAAAATCTGATGATGTTTTAGGTCATATTTATGCAGAAATATAGAAAATTCTAAAGGGTTCACAAACTTTCAAGCACCACTGTATATGCACATGCACATACTATATGATACAATTCTGATACCAGAAGGGCATACGGGCACATTGAAATATACATATTCATGAATAATTGATCTATGAACCCTGACTTTGATGCTGGAGTGTTATTGAGTGTTTAACATTTGCCAAAAACCAATATTAGCTTGGACACTTCACCTATTTTGCATGTTCCAGTCTCTTCTTGGCTGCATGTGATTGGCTGGTTTTTTTTTTAATTATGTCATCTTGTTATTCCTCTACAGAACATTCAACAGCTGATGAAAAACAGCCATGTCAGTCTTCGTCTTGGCTGGAATGGATTCTACAGTGACTGAAAAGAGCCAATGAAAGAAAGAAAATGGCTACATTCCAATAATACTTCCTCTCACTCCCCCTTGAGTGAGTCCCCTTGGTTTCTCTTTCCAGTTTGTTCCATTAATTTATGGGGTTGAATTTGTTAGATGGTTGTTAAAGGCTTTTCACATAGCAGGTGATTTTTTAAAAAAAATTGTTTTTAATCCTCACAGTTTCCTGATGCACAGTGAGTGTTATGTTACAGTCACGATGATAAAGTAGTTTTACACTGAAATAACTTGTGAAGGAAAAAACTGTTATAAATCACCTACATGTATCTTGCTGCCACATTTCCAGCTTATTTACTAGATTAATTGCTAACTTAATTACTAGCTAAATTCTTAACTTAATTGCTAGTAGTGTTGTAGTTAATGCCTGATACCGGTATGTTTTTTTTCTTCCCAGATAATGAAGACAGATGTAAGTGCAGGTTTTTTTTGTTTTGTTGTTGTTTTTGTTAAAGACAAAAAAAATCAAAATAAGAGTCATAAGTTAAACTCAGACCTAGGGAGACATGGCATCAAACACACTGTAGGATACGGATGACAGAAGCTTAGTAACTAAACACAGAAATCTCAGAACTTAAATCATGGGACAATGAAGGGTGAAACACAAAACAGGTGAGAGTGATTAAGTGGGCATGTGATAGGGTCATGTGGGCTGATGGGGAAATGAAGTTTAGTTGGGGCAAATCACAACAAAAACCAGCACTGACAAGTTGTGTGTAAATGTTTTCATGGATAAACCAAGCTAAAAATCCCTGCCAAAGTTTCAGTAACACTAATCTGCTTTAGATTCGTGTGTATATGTTGATAAATGCCAATCACCCGTAAAGTGCAGCGCATGTTTACGCCACAGCCCTTTTGCATTTAGTGATGGCCAAAAAATCCCATACACACAATATACACCACATACTACACACTATACATTACACTCAATACACTATACCCTATACACTATACATTGCATACTATAAACTACACTCTCAAGACTATACACATTCTACACTATACGTGACACACTACATACTACAATCAACACGCTATACACTCCACAGGCTACACTGTACACAATATTCTCTACACACTATACACCACACATTATACACTACACTCTACACATGATACACTACACACCACGCTCTACAGACTACACTCTACACACTATACACTCTACATGTTATATTCTATACACTGTACACTATACGCCACGCTCTACAGGCTACACTCTACACACTATACTCACTACACGCCATGCACTACACTCTACACACTATACTCACTATACACCACACACTACACTCTACAGGCTACACTCTACACAATATTCTTTAAACACTATACACCACACATTATTCACTACACACTACATAGTACACTCTATATGTTATATTCTGTACACTGTACACTACACACCACGCTCTACAGGCTACACTCTACACCAGGGGTCTTCAATTAAAAGTCACTGAGGTCCAGTTATTAAATTTTGTCCAAGTAGAAGGTCCGAACCGAAGTCCAGCTTGCGTCTTATAGCCTTCCCCTATGTCCACATTTTCATATGGTTTCAACAATATTTATTGTTAATTTCCAATGCAGGAAATGAACTGAGTGCACAACTATCTCTTTTACCATAAATAAAAGTAGTCTCAGGAAAATAAATTCAAGGCCTTTATTTCAGATTAAAGAAAACAGAAACCTCAGAATAAAATAAATAAAAAAGCGCAAACAGAGTGGAATAACTCCTTTTTCTCTTAAATGAAAGCGGTCCCAACCTGAAGAATTGAAGGCCTACACTTCAAGTAAAAAAGTCAACTCAGAAAACATTAACTAAAAAGTGCAAGCATTGACTTAACATTTTCTCTTCTTTGTTCTTAAAATAAGGAGGTCCCAGCCTAAAAAAATGAGGGCCTACTTTTCAAGAAAAAAAAAAAAAGTCCACATCTTCAGAAAACAAGTGGCTTTTTGGGGGGGAAATGCAAACAGAACGTTTTTCTTTGAACTTTTCTCTTTTAATTCTTCTTCTTTTACTTTTCTTAATGAGAAAAATGGGCATGTGACTGACCTGCCAGTAATTTAAAGCTTGGTTCGAATGGAGTTAGTGCCATTCTCATGCAGATAATAGGTGTTCATTGTTGAGCCTCAAATAATGTCTCAGCAATGGCGTTTAAGCACTCCTTCGCAACTGTCCCATCACTAAATGTTTTTTTATGTTGCCCCAAAATCTACGCTACTTTTAAGGAACATTCATTTGCACGTTGCTGGGCTGTAAATGTATGTGTGATGAGTCGGGTAGACCTGTCATACTGTGCTTGCAGTTCGGTTATTTTGCGTGCCCTCAGCTCGGACTTCAGGGGATAACTTTGCTCAAAAGAGCTGTGCTTCGTTTCGTAGTGGCGCTTCACGTTGCCGCTTTTAATTAATGCCACGTTTTCAGAGCATATGAGGCACACTGGTTTTGAACTGCTCGCCGGAAGAATGAACATATATTTCTCCGTCCATTCATCTTTAAAGCAACGATTTTCCTTGTCTACTTTCCGCCGCCTTTTGGAGCAAGCCATGTTGTCTCTGTCGGTTGTCTCTGAACTTAACTCTCTTCCTCTCTGCTTGTTGCTGTGCTGTGGTGCGCTGGGTAAACTAACGATTTTATTGGCTCAACTGAGTGAAGCTATTGTCGTATTAACTGGAGTAGCAGCGCCCGCTGTCAATAGCCACAACCATCCAAAATAATGCTCCATGAAAATTACTTAATCTCATGAATTTACCATTGGTCACGGGTCCGGACAGAACCATCACTGGGTCCGGATCCGGACCGAGGTCCGCCATTTGGTGATGCCTGCTCTACACACTATACTCACTCCACACACTATACACTGAACAGTACACGCTATATGCTATATTCTATACTCTACCCACTATACGTGCCACACTCAACAGGATACGCTCTACACACGACACTCTACATACTCTACACTAGAAACTACAGTCTACACCAGGAGTGTCCCATTTCATCTGGGACAGGCTGGTTTTGGTTGAGGTTTTCATTCCAACCAAGCATATGTAATACCTGATCTATTGGAAGTCAAGATCAACAAATGAAATCTGGGACAATTTCATCCTTGATTGGAATGAAAATGTGTATCCACATCAGCCCTTTGTGGATAATATGGGACATTCTTGCTCTACATACTATACATTATACACTACACTCTATACACTACACAGTATACAAAGCACACTATACACCACGCACTTCACTCTACACACTGTACATCACACTCTATTCACTATACATTGTACTATGCATCACACACTACACTCTACACACAATGCACCCCTTTATACACCACACACTACATACTATACACCACACATGACACTCTATACATTATATGCTACACTCTACATGCTAAAGTGCACTTGTGCATCTCATCCCATCTCATTATCTCTAGCCGCTTTATCCTTCTACAGGGTCGCAGGCAAGCTGGAGCCTATCCCAGCTGACTACGGGCGAAAGGCGGGGTACACCCTGGACAAGTCGCCAGGTCATCACAGGGCTGACACATAGACACAGACAACCATTCACACTCACATTCACACCTACGGTCAATTTAGAGTCACCAGTTAACCTAACCTGCATGTCTTTGGACTGTGGGGGAAACCGGAGCACCCGGAGGAAACCCACGCGGACACGGGGAGAACATGCAAACTCCACACAGAAAGGCCCTCGCCGGCCCCGGGGCTCAAACCCAGGACCTTCTTGCTGTGAGGCGACAGCGCTAACCACTACACCACCGTGCCGCCCTCACTTGTGCATTGTTCATACATTAAGGGAAAGTCACTGAGTGTGTGTTAAAACTACTGGAATTCTGGCTGTGCCTCTAAAATACTCTGCGTAATGTAACACACACTTTAGCGCAGAGGTTAATGGGCTTTTCTTCTGAGTATATGATGACAGAGGTTCTTTATCTCAGAGTCAGTGAGGGAAATTAAACACAGCTGATCAATACAGCTTGGGGCCGAATTCACGTAAATTACTCTCTAATACTTTATATTTCAAAGCCTTTCGAGATTTAGAAGCCTGGGTAAAGGTGTGTGTGTGCATATGTGTGTGCGTATGTGGATCTAATGAATCGAGGGACAGTGTAATTGTCTGTGGGATCTTCATCAAATATGGATAGAGCTAAGGAGCAAAATGTTCATTACACACCCACACCCACATGCACACACCATCGATCTGGTCAGAACCATGACATGAAATCAATCTGCAACAGTTCCTAATAAAGCTGTGGGTTCTCTCCTCCATCACTACATCTCTCTAAATTGCACTTCCTACATTCTGTCTCTCTCTCTCCCTCTCTCTCTCTCTCTCTCTCTCTCTTTCTCTACTGCTGCCTTGTTCATTCTACTGTGCATGTGGGGGGTGGAGTACGGGTTGGGTAGTTGGGTATAATTACCCATAATGCACTATGACAGTGTAGTTCATCGTATGTCATTAAGTCATCTTTAATTAACAGACTTTCCCATAATTCCTCATTAGTGGCGTGAAGCTCATCACTGCTGCTGTCTGACTGGACATTAAATTCACTTGGCTCTCAAACCAATATGCTGATTTATGATTTTTTTTCCCTCCCATACTAACGCCACTGACCTTCACGTGATCCAGAACTGAGAGGAACCGAGTTTGTAGGATTTCCTCTGAAGAAATGAGATGTGAGGCATCAAAGGAAGAGTGACGATCTTTGATCAGCTTTTTCTATCATCTTTCTATAAATAAATTACAAGTTGGAGTTGCAGTGTGGATGAAAAAGCAGCAGATGCACCAACTCACTGAGTTATCCTTTATAATTCATAATAATAATAATAATAATAATAATAATAATAATAATAATTGGTTGGTAATTTGTTAAAATTAGATGACCGGCTTTAAATATTTAAACTCTAAATTTTTAAAGTGTAACACTGAAATGTTTAAACTCCTTTTGGATGCAGATTCAATACAGTGAGGTCAAATTATGCCAACATGCTTTTACTAAATTGTTTATTAAAAAAAAAAGGACATTCTCAATACTTATGTATAAAACTTGATTTGGGGGAGGAGCTAAACATGAGCTCAGTTTGAGATGGCTTTAACCAATCACATCTGAGATTAAAGTGTACAGGCATCGAACCTGGATAATAGGCTAGCTAGCTAGCTAATTAGCTAATGTTGGTGATGACTAGATGCCTGCTGTCATGGTAACGTGATATTAAGCAATTTATTAATGATACCTTAATACTTCAAGAGATCACTAACGGAACTGCTTCGTAAACACATTTCAAATAGATGGCATAGCTAATTCAACAAGAAGAAAATGCTACTGGTAAATTATTCAAAAAAAGTTGTACACACACACACACACACACACACACACACACATACACATCAATGAAAAAACCCTTGCAAAATTTTTTGCAAAATCCCCTTTAATTACAAAGTCAATCATTAGCTTAAATATTAGCTTACTATCTCAACTGCTAGCTAAATAAAATAGTGTTTAAAGTTACATACTTTACAATTTTTCTTCAACTTAGTGCTAAAAGCAAGCTAAAAAGTGAAAATGATGTCATTCCATCCATCCATCCATCCATCCATCCATTACCAATACAGTTTGAATCCACACTCAGTTGGAGCCAATACCAGCTGATTTTGGGTGAGAGGCGAAGTACACCCTGGGGAGGTCACCAATCTATTGCATGGCTAACACAGGGATGAACAACCCTTCACACTCACATTCACACCTATGAGCAATTTAGTGTGTCACTGCAGAGCAAAAAAAAAAAACTGGACTGGGTTAAAAGATCGAAACTAATTTGTCCTTTTTATGGCAAATCAATTATCATTTAAGCCTCTTAATAGATTCTCGATAATCAGTTACTCTCTGTGTGTGTGTGTGTGTGTGTGTGTGTGTGCGCGCGCGCATTAATATTGATTTTGCTTTCAGAATCATTGGGAATCACTCACACACTGTACGCTGTAGAAACATCAGTATGTACAGGGTTCCATCATGCTAGAGGTATTTTCCATACTTCCACAGCTTTGTAAGTGTGTGTGTGTGTGTGTGTGTGTGTGTGTGTGTGTGTGTGTGTGTGTGTGTGTGTGAAGAACATTTCCATACCTCCAGCCTAAACGGATGGTTGGCTCAGAGCCTGCAACAGGAGGAATGGAGTGGAGTGTTCAGCATCGGTGTTCAGTCTAAGCGGCGCGCCAGGATTAAACAAGCGATGGATGAAAAATGTGTGTGTGTGTCTGTGTGTGTGTGTTTCTTCATAAAGCTGCTGATGGATCGGAATTAAACAGCGTGATGTTTGAAATAAAGCAGAAAGCGAACTGGGAGAAAAAAAACGAAGGAGGAAAATGATGAACTGGAGGAGAATCTGGCAGAAGATGAAGGATGAGCTGTGGACTGAACATTTGTGCAGATTTTTTTTTTACTTTGATGTATATTTATTTTATGTATTTATCATTTAGCCACTGACATGGCAGTAAAAACACTGAGTAAAGTAAAATTAATTCAAAATTGCATGTAGCAACTAACTACATAGCTAGGGTTAGGATTATATGGCTGTATTATCAAATACATCACTAAATGATAATTATATGCTACAGTTTTAACATGCAAGCTAACTGAGTTGCTAACGATAACTCCAAAGCTAAATGATTCTAGCTAAAGCTTGTAGCTAAATCCATAGCTACATTACTAAAGATACTTACTATAAATACATGATTACTACTGTAAATTATTAGCTAAACTACTAACTAAATTAGTAGCAACAATACTACTTTAATGACTAGCTAAACTACGAGCTAAATTACTTTGCTTAAATTACCAGCTTATTAATGACTAAATGGCTATTTTATGACCAGCTTAATTACTAAATAAGTTATTAACGGCATTGCTACCTTAATTACTAGCTAAACTATTCGATATATGACTAGCAATGTTACTATCTAATTAATGGTTACTGTAAATTACCAGCAGCATTCCTACCTTAATTCCTGGCTCGACTACTAGCTGAATTACTAGTAACATTACTTTCAATTACTAACTAAACTACTAACAGTATTACTACCCTACTTACTAGCTAAACTCTGTGCCAAATTACTAGTTTATTTGAAACTAAATTACTACCTTATAACTAACTACTGTAATTTACTTGGTGAATTACGGACAACATTACCCTATTTACTAGCTAATTGCTAGCAACATTATTACCTTAATTACTAAATAAATTAGCATTTCAAGTAAGACATGAAATACTAACATGACACCATTGTCATAATACCGGACACATTTTTTTTTACTTTATGTGATATGTATGCTTATTTATGCTTGCAAACAAAGTTAGCAAATTTCATGTTTAAGAAAAAAAATCAATAAGAGGGAAAAAATGAAACTATATTTTATTATCCAGTCAGCTGCTGTAATAAGTTTGAAGTTGTTCAGTGTCTTTAAACATAACTGTGATGTTTATCACAATATTAACATCACAATTTCATCACCCAGTGTGAAAAGCAAATGATAATAACTGGCTATGTTTTAATTAGCTTAGTTGCTAGCAACAATGATTAGCAACTGTGAAACATCAGAAATGTTAAATGCCATGTTTGCTCAATTTGTTCTTGTAAATTTGGACTAATTTTGAAGGTTTTTAAAGCTCAGCTCGTCAGTTAGTTCACTTTAGTTTCCATTATTTGGAAATTAGTTCATGCGTATTCTGAAACTAATGAAGTGAAGTTTTATTTGTGTACAACTTATTATTATTTTTGTGTGTGTGTGTGTGTGTGTGTGTGTGTGTGTGTGTTATACTTTTAGTGCTAAGACTAAAGTTGGGAAGAAAAAAGGTATGAAACGGTATTTTTCCTTTGTCGAAGAAAATTTAAGTAAAAAAAGTCACATGATTAAATGGTGTGTCCTGATTGGCCAGATGAAAAAAATACAGCCACTAGATGGTGATGCTGACCAGTGTTTTACTTGCCCTCTTTGCATAAAAAAATAGAGTAAGAATCATTTTTACAAATTTTCAAAAGAAATCAAATTTATATTTTAGACTTCATATGTTTGCAAGATGTGAAGGTCAATAAACTTAATAAAATAGTAAATGATTTAAATAAAATGTTTCCTTATATCCTCACTCCTTAATCAGACAGTAGTTCTATTAGATAGATAGATAGATAGATAGATAGATAGATAGATAGATAGATAGATAGATAGATAGATCTTTTTGAGCATTGTTATTTTTTCAGAATTTGTTCTGATTTTGTCCAGTAAAATAGGATTTTTATCCTGAACTTCATGACTATCATTTCAACCGCCCCCCCCCCCACACACACACACAATGTTCAATCCAGAACCTTTAAATGTTCAGCTGTGTATATCAGAAATAAGTATCCCTTTCTGTAATTGAAGAACCCTTATCTAACTCTAGAACCCTTTTCTGAAAAGGTATATTAAATGTTTAATGATTATAATATAAAATGTCCTTTTCACTGTGTACACATTTTCAATACAGACTTTTCTATAATTATATTATTAAGTTTATCCAAATGTATAACTTTTTTTAATTATGCTACATAAAATGAAAAAAAGAATAATTTATGATAATTTATTAATTATATTAAGTCAGAATGAATTGTCATATCTCTGGATTAAACCTAATTCATCATAAAATAAAATAAATGAATACAACAACAACAGCAATAATAATAATAATGAGTGCAATGAGGCATTGGTGTGTTTATGAAGTTTAAGATCATTAAATATATTAAATGCTGTGATACTTTTGTTTTAATACATTAAAGATCATTAAATATCATTATTTCTGTGTGTGTGTGTGTGTGTGTGTGTGTGGGTCTATTGTTCTCTGAGTAGCGAGGCACTTTTCAAAGCCACAGAACTGATTTCTCTCTCTCTCTCTCTCTCTCTCTCTCTCCATGACAGGACTGACGACTGAAAGAGCAGTGATCACAATGTGAGACGCTGAGTACAGCCAAATTAAAAACACATAAAATATAAAGAAGAGGATGATGATGAGGAGGAGGAGGAGGAGGAGGAGGAAAAGGAAGCCAAGTTTCAAACTTCTTGTCTATTTGTTATGAAATAATCCAGCTTCACTGTATCAGCTCAGATGTGTGCAGTGTGTGAAGTTTACTTTTTTACTCCTGCACTGGAAATTAAGGGGGGGGGGGGGGATACTAAGAGGATAACAGCAGAAGGAATAGAAAAATGAATAAAAGAAACAAATAATTAAGAAAGAAACAGCAGAAAATGAGAAAGTTTGAAAAGGACAGAAAGAAAGAAAGAAAGAAAGAAAGAAAGAAAGAAAGAAAGAAAGAAAGAAAACAGCAGAAATAAACAAAGCAAGCAAGCAAAATCAGAAAAGGTTATTGAAAGAAGAAAAAGACTGAAAGAAAGAATAAGAATGAAAAAGAAAAAAGGTGAAAAAAGAAAGAAAATGGTGAAAATGAAAATATAACCGAAAACAGAAGGACAACTGCAGAAAGAAGAGAAAAATGATGAAATGGAGAAAGAAAATATAAGAAAGAAGAAGAACAGAGAAAGCAAATGGAATGATAACTGTTGAAGAGAAATAAAAATAAAAGAGAGATGTGTGTGTTGATTAATGTAACATGTTTAATGTGACATTGAGTAGTTTTGCTATTTTTTTCCATTTAAACTGAGCCATAGTGTCGACTCCATTTCCATGGTAATGTCACTCACCCCAGTCAACAACATTAAATAAATAAAAAACAAGAAAAAAAACAAGTGTTCACTTTTTCCTTTCCTTTTCTTTTCAGCAACACTTGCTCCACTCAAACACTTTTGTGAAATGGTTGAGTGGAGTGAGTGGAGCTTTTCTGCTGTAACAATTCGTCCTGTCTTTCTGAGACAGAGGAGTCATAAACATCTGGGGTTTAATCTCTGAAACATGCAAAGCAACAATACATCACTTACTCACACACACACACACACACACACACACACACACACACACACACACACACACAGTGTGTTTGAGTTTGACTGACAAGTCTGAACTCTCCTGCTTGCTTACACACGTTCTGCAGAGCGACCACTGCAACTGTACTCACACTTAACACTGAGCACTGTTTATTTACCTGATTTTTACCCCAAACTATACTTTTATTTCCAAATTCATACTTAATTTTTCTAAAACTGAACTGCAAATCTAATTCCGTAAACTGCAGAAGAGGCAAAAACAAACAAACAAACAAAAAGTTTTGTTAGAGTTTAGAAGAAACATTTTCCATTCATTCATCCAGGCTTTCATGTCTTTTACAGTCTTCCTGTGGTGCTGAATCAGACCAAATTGATAAATATAATCAGATATCATCAGCACACATGTGAAAGTAATGTTTGTGAATATGAACTAATCTTTGTAAATTACACGTCCAAGAATCTGGAGGTCAAAAGTGGGCCTAAAACAGAACCTCATCCCAGGACATCATGTTCATCCATTCATTATTATCTCTAACCACTTATTCTGTGCGGACAAACTGGAGCCTATCCCAGCTGACTATGGGTGAGAGGCGGGGTACACCCTGGACAAGTTGCCAGATCATCACAAGGCTGATACATAGAGACAAACAACCATTCACATTCACACCTACGGTCAATTTAGAGCCACCAATTAACCTAACCTGCATGTCTTTGGACTGTGGGGGAAACCAGAGCACCCGGAGGAAACCCACGCAGGCACGGGGAGAACATGCAAACTCCACACAGAAAGGCCCCTGTTGGCCTCCGTGCTCAAACCCAGAACCTTCTTGCTGTGAGGCAACAATGCTAACCACTACACCACCGTGCCGCCTCATGATCCTGACAGATAAGCGGTAGAGATAATGGATGGATGGATGGATGGATGGATGGATGGATAGAATATGCAATAAATTTTATTTGTTTCATTTTTGTCATTAGATGGATTTCTAATAACCTGCTCAATGTGCAATTTGAAATTGCAAACTAAAAAATGAGTCATGGTAGCACGTTAATTTTGGAAAAAAAAAATCAGATATTGCAAAAAGGTTTATACAAAGCGATTGTACAAAGTTTTGACAAAGCAATATTTGGCAAAATTGAAATGGAAACACATTTTTCACATTTAAGTCATATGTCATGACATGAAGAGGAACAAAGCCAGTGAAAATAACCGAGCCAACACTTATCAAGTCTTGGAGATCCATTGCCATGTTTAATTGGAATGAATATAGTTAGAGGAGGAAATCCAGCTTTAATCACATCACATCACTCAATGGAAAAAACAAGCATTCACAATTGTGTTTTGTAGACTTTTTTTTTTTCAAATCACTTCTATTTTGTGCAAAACTGCAGTGAAACCCCACTTATTGGCAAAATATTTTTCATCTCAGCTATTTTCTGTAACATGATCATGTGCTCGGTGTTTATTCCTCGTTCCTGATGAACATCTTGTTGGACACAGATGGACCTTTAACTCAGCTGTATGGATTTCATTTCCATACAAGGATTTCACACACATCTAAACACTGGATCAGTGTCACTGTATAATAATGGATTGTTCTCTGAGAAGGTCTGAAGATCTGAGGATGATGTTAGGTGACGTTCAGTCAGCTGGTGGAAAGATCAGGAACTGGAGATTGAGTTTAATTTCGACACAGTGAAAAAAAACACCAACACACAAATGATTCGTCCTGTCAGACGAATGAAGGCGGGCTGTGTGCAGCAGCAGGTGAAAGTTTTCTGAGGTTTAGACAAATCCTGCAGCTAATCCCAAACCTGAAAACCCAAACTAATCTGAGTGAAAGAGGAGATTACATTCATTTACTCTCTCCTGGATGTAATCACACTTTCCTTTTTTTGTTTTTCACAAAGAGCTTGGGAAAGTTCACAGCCCATGTCCTAAATCAAAGTCACCGCGTGGATCTGAGCCACTAATGGAGAGTACTGATGTGTGTGTGTGTGTGTGCGTGTGTCCGTCCATATCCGTACCTCCTCACCTCTCCTCAGGAAAACTTGGCCGTGTCCCGGTTCCTCCCCAGAGCCAAACAAGAGCAATTGCGCGAGCTCTCTACAGGGAACCGGTGAACATGTACAGCACACATGATGCTGTTTTGTCATCCATCAGGAAATCTGTCCATCCATCTCATCCTCCTCCTCATCCTCCCTCCATCTCAGATCCAGAATTGAGGCCTTCCCTGATTTACGAGGCCTGTGGATTAAAGGGAGGGAAAATCAAAAGGATCTTCAGCATGTGTTCCTTATTTATCAGCACTGAGGATAAAAAATGAGCTCATCCTTCCTTCTCTGGCTAACACACTCCTCTCTCGCTCCCTCCATCTGGGACCGGTTAGGACTCACACTCCGCCATTGTTAAGCCGAGTTCACGCTACACGACTCGAGCTCTGATTTGATTTTTCCTTTTTCACAGAACATTTTTTAGATAGATAATGCCAAAAAAAAGCTAGAATTTATGACTCGTTAGTGTTCTTAAGAAATGGCACAAAAGCTACAAATCACGAGCTGCATCCGAAACACTCGGCTTTGATGGAAAAGTTGTGATTCCGTTTCAGTTTAGCAAGGAAAGGGTCACTGAGAAGAGTGCAAGAGCATGCGGTTTGGGATGAGATACACGGATACTGTGCAATTCCAGATTCCTGATGGGACAATTTGAAGATTGATGTTTCTGTAGTCTGGGATGCAAAACGGATTCATCTCTTAATATCTTAAGGCATCCAAAAAAGCATGTTTTATTTGTTTAACAGATGAAAAAAAAAAAACTGTTCAGTGTGTATGTCCAAAGGGGGTGGGGGGGGGGGGGGGGGGGGGACCTGCAAAAAATGCAATATTTTTTGTGCTTGCTTGTGTAAAATTATTTTTCATTATTGAGTGGTAGTTTCCAGAGACTTTTCATCTGTTTTAATCTTACAATTGGTTTCAGACAGTACAGCAATCGGAGTCTGTGCTGAAAATATTGGCACCCCATAAGTAAAACAGTGCATAATTCACAAGGCATCATTAACACTGGGCGGCACGGTGGTGTAGTGGTTAGCGCTGTCGCCTCACAGCAAGAAGGTCCAGGTTCGAGCCCCGTGGCCGGCGAGGGCCTTTCTGTGCGGAGTTTGCATGTTCTCCCTGTGTCCGCCCTCCGGGTGCTCCGGTTTCCCCCACAGTCCAAAGACATGCAGGTTAGGTTAACTGGTGACTCTAAATTGACCGTAGGTGTGAATGTGAGTGTGAATGGTTGTCTGTGTCTATGTGTTGGCCCTGTGATGACCTGGCGACTTGTCCAGGGTGTACCCCGCCTTTCGCCCATAGTCAGCTGGGATAGGCTCCACCTTGCCTGCGATCCTATAGAACAGGATAAAGTGGCTAGAGATAATGAGGTGAGATGAGATCATTAACACCATGTTTATTTAACTTACACTCTTATTCCACTGTGTGATTTCAGTGATTCTTTACTCCTTGTCACACTATACTACAGCCAAGTCAAGTCAAGTTTATTTGTATAGCGCTTTTAACAATAAACATTGTCGCAAAGGAGCTTTACAGAATTTGAACGACTTAAAACCTGAGCTAATTTTATCCCTAATCTATCCCCAATGAGCGAGCCTGTGGCGACGGTGGCAAGGAAAAACTCCCTCAGACGACATGAGGAAGAAACCTCGAGAGGAACCAGACTCAAAAGGGAACCTGTCCTCATTTGGGCAACAACAGACAGCCTGACTATAATATTAACAATTTTAACATGAGGACAGTTTCGTTGATGTTATAACTCTTCATTGATGGAAACTTGAGTGCAAAACTGTTCATGATAACTGCAGTCCTCAGCCACATACAATCTAGACTGAATTCTGTAACAGGTTGTGTGATAATGTGTGGTCTCCATGACAGATCTGGTCTCTATGATGAAGATCTGATGATGATCTGGAAATCAGCGCATGCAGAAAACTGGCTCGCAAGTGAGTTTGAGGTAATACAGAGATTTTACATTCGAATGTTTCGTCTATTGTCATCACCACTACTGTATTTGTAGCTGCCCTGTGAGTTTGCCGTCCTCCTGTTGGTGGATTTTAAGATGAGTGACAGAGCAGCGTTCGCATTCTGAGATTTTAATCAGAAATTTCTCACACTCACAAAAAAAAAACAACAAAACTTGTCATCAGCATTGTTGTCTTTCATCTCACCGCTGATCTTGAGGAACAAACAAAAAAATTCTTTCACGACATACCCAAAGTCATATGATGTAAAGTCACCTAGGGAACTATGTATTCTGTTGAACTCTGTATTATGTCTTTTTTTTAATTGGTCACTGAAGCTTTATAGACCTAAAAATATAATAATGTAGAAATTATACAGAATTTGCCATTTAGAAAAAAAAGAAGTACCGCAGAAGAATGACAATGTGAATAAAATGTAAATGCAATATGATTGCCACTAGAGGGCAAATTCCAAAGTTGTTAATAAAAAACAAAAATCATTATTACTACTACTACTACTACTAATACTAATAATAATAATAATAATAATAATAATACACAAAGAGTGGTTAGAATAAAGAACATCACACTGCTGGGATTTAACCTTGGGGCAGAGATAAATCAATCCAATTATACAGCCATCTAAATGAATTAATTAATCATTAATCTCACACTCATTTGATGATAACAATGCCAGAACAAACACACAAAGACACAACAATTTCAAACACTCTTACAAAGACGGGTATCGACTGTGAAAAACAAACACAAAGTGTGTGTGTGTGTGTGTGTGTGTGTGTGTGTGTGTGTGTGTGTGTGTGTTGTTTTAAATGAGCCCACAGAGAGCTTTGTGGTTTGAGGAGTGAGAGCTTCATGGATTTTCTTTTTTCCGTAATCACATTTGTGCACCATCACACACAGCAGGGATTTAAAACAGAAGAAACACACACACACACACACACACACACACACACACACACACACACAGTGATGTTCACAAAGTCAGTTCATAACAAACACACAGAGCCAATTTACTCTCATAAGGAGTTTCCACTAATGTGTGTATGATGATGATGATGATGATGATGATGGTGTGTGTGTGTGTGTGTGTGTGTGTGTGTGTGTGTGTGTGCGTGCCTGCTGTCTCCACAGTATCACCTGATGAGGTGAAACTCTCTCTGTCTCTCTCTCTCTCTCTCTCTCACACACACACACACACACACACACACACACACGGCTAACAAGCTCCATAGGGACAGAGGATTTTGGAAGCTGCAGCTAAAGAATACTCCATCGTTTTTACCCCAAAGCATCACAGCAGCAGTGTTTACATTAAAACTGTTCCAGTTTATCATTTTTACACCTCAACGATGATCAAAATATACAAATCTGATCAAAATGATTTCCCAAAAGTACTTTATAACAGAGATGGACGAACTGGAACTTGTGCTTTCATGGGAAGGTGAACACATCCCCTCACTGTTTAAGTGGTTAAATTAATTAGCACATGGTTGCTAGGCAACTGTTAAATAAGCTCATCCTAGCTATATGTATATTCACACTAGCAAGCAAGAAAGAGACTTCGTTTTCTACATAAATGTATGACACAGAGTCACAGTTTCAGCAAATCAGTGATGACACTATAACTGTAACTCACTCGAACTCCAAAACAATTGGCTCAAATGATTCCTCAAACCGATCCTACAGCGGTAAAAAATTATTAACCCTAACCTTAATCCTGCTCTGATGTTTCTTCAGTTCTCCATTCAGAAGTTCCAACAAGTTCCTAGCTACAATTAATTCCCACAAAATTGGAAGAAAAAATGCACAACCGTGGTTTCATCTTATCCTGTCATATACGACCTCTCATTAAAGGAAGGAAGCAGCAGAGATCATCTGTGCCTCTGGTGGTGTACATCGCTAGTACAATTAGCTTGATTTGCTAATCTAATCTGAGAATGAAGCTACTATGAAGCCAAGGACACTGAATATTATGGTGCTCTGTTTGTAAAAAAATAGTTTAACCTTTTAATAGGTGTCATTTTTTCATTATTTAGCACAGTTTTCATATATTTAGGGAAAAATTCATGCAAAAAACCCCAACAAAACAGTGCTCCATTTCTTAACATTATTTTTCCGTGTAAAATGATTAGACATTTATTTAATTATCTTTATAGATAATTAGACATTATTTATACATATAAATCATGAGTTTATATGTAAATGCTAAATGTAAATATTAAATATAAATGTCAGTGCAAAAGTTTAATTCAGGTATTCAATGTAAATGTTATTTGGAGAATAGAATAGTCGAATTTATGTTTAGCTAGTTAGGTTTAGAAGCTATACATAGTTATACGTAACTATTAATACTGGATAGGCCACACCCACAAGCAATATTTAGTTTGTCAATTAAAATGACAGAGATTTTTAAAAGTTTTACATCAATTTGTTTCATTTGTGATAAAACATTTACAACTTTGCCATCATCAGTGTTAAAAGCTGAAAACTGCCCGAAATTCTCTGTCTCTCTCTCTCTCTCTCTCTCTCTCTGTGTGTGTATGAGTGTGATTAGTTCCCACTGCTCCTCCAAAGGAAGGATGCTATTAATAAGAGTTCTCGCATCCTGCTAACCAGAGGCTCAACACACACACACACACACACACACACACACACACACACACACACACACACACACACACACACACACAGAGAAGAATCCTCCTAGCATGCAGACTTGCTGTCCAATCAGAACAACTCATCTTAAAGCAAACAAGCCTCACCCCTTGAAGAAATATTTTAAATTTACATCTATATCCATTAATAAATCATTCAGTGAAACTCGAAGTGCTTAAATATATCAAAGAAATCTTTGTGTGTTTACTCATTTACAGATAAAAAAGCATATAAAAGACAGGATTTGGTTGGAGGGGGATGCAAGTGCAGTCAGAGTTTAATGAAAGCAGGGCAAAATCCATAATTGCTAAACAAATATCAAAGTCAGGTCCAAACCAGAATAGTAATACCCAGAAATCAAGACTAGGCAAGTACAGGTGCAGGTAAGCAGACGGAGCATATGTGTCACAGTGTGAGTGTGAGCTGAGAGTCTTTAAGTAGTGTGATTGTGACTGTGATTGTGTATAATGTGGAACATGATGATCAATCCGATTACTGTGAACCAGAGCCATGCAGAGAGAGTCACGTCAACGGGAATTCAAAATGTTTGATCATCATGTGATTCATGTCGACTTCAGGTAGTTCCAGTAAGTTATTGGCAGGCAATTTGGAAATGTAAATACAGAGAGACAGAACTGTGATTTTTGGTAATTAGTTAATAAAATCATTGATTTATGATATACACACACAATATCTACACTCACTGGCCACTTTATTAGGAACACCCACCCACCTGCTGTTTTATGCAGTGATCTAATGAGCCGATCCCTTGACAGCAGCACAATGCATCAAATCATGCAGATACAAATCAAGAGCTTCAGTTAATGTTCACTTCAAACAGCAGAATGGGAAAAATTGTGATCTCAAAATGTGACTTTCACTGTGGCATGGGTGTTGGTTTGAGCCAGATGGACTGGTTTGAGTATTTCAGAAACTGGTGATCTCCTGGGGTTCTCACACACAACAGTCTCTAGAGTTTACACAGAATGGTGCGAAAAACAAACAAAAAAACATGGAATGAACGATAGTTCTGTGGGTGGAAACAAACGCCGTGTTGATAAGAGAGATCAGAGGAAAATGGCCAGATTGGTTCAAGCTGCCAGGAAGGATATAGTAACTCACAGCAACTTTTTACAACCATGGTGAGCAGAAAAGCATCTCAGCATGCAACAGCAAAAGACCACATTGGGTTCCACTCCTACAGCCAAGAACAGGAATCTTAGAATCAAGAACAAGTTTCTATTAAAGTGGCTGCTGAGTGTATATCTCATCTCATCTCATCTCATCTCATCTCATCTCATCTCATCTCATCTCATCTCATCTCATTATCTCTAGCCGCTTTATCCTGTTCTACAGGGTCACAGGCAAGCTGGAGCCTATCCCAGCTGACTATGGGCGAGAGGCGGGGTACACCCTGGACAAGTCGCCAGGTCATCACAGGGCTGACACATACACGGACAACCATTCACACTCACACCTACGGTCAATTTAGAGTCACCAGTTAACCTAACCTGCATGTCTTTGGACTGTGGGGGAAACCGGAGCACCCGGAGGAAACCCACGCGGACACGGGGAGAACATGCAAACTCCGCACAGAAAGGCCCTCACCGGCCACGGGGCTTGAACCCAGACCTTCTTGCTGTGAGGCGACAGCGCTAACCACTACACCACCGTGCTGCCCTGAGTGTATATGATTTATGTAAATAATATTAATATAAATTTAAAAAATATATTATTATTAGAATTAACATATAATTATAATAGTATTCATAATATTATGTATCTATAGCATATAATCATAATGTTTAATATAATGCATTAATATAATATTTAATAATTCATATTTCCATTAATATTATAATCAATGTTAATATTAATTAGAAATGATCAATGATACAACAATATTGATTTATATAGAATCAGAATGAGAATAATATATGCATTATTTATCAAATTTATTTACAACCCCAATTCTAAAAATGTTGGGAAGCTGTGTAAAACATTAATAAAAATGTGACTTTGCAAATGTGATGATTTATAAATCATGGAAACCCTGCATTTCACTGAGAAGAGTACAAAGACAACATCTCAAATGTTGAAAAAAAAAACTGTATATGATCATTTTGAATTTGATGCCAGCAACACATTTCAAAAAAGAAAAAAAAAAGCTGGGACAAGAGTATGTTTACCACCATGTTGCATCATCTCTACTTTTAACAACACTCTGTAAATGTTTGGGAACTGAGGAGACCAACTGCTGTAGTTTTGAAAGAGAAATTTTGTCCCATTTTTGCCTGATACAGGATTTCAGTTGCTCAACAGTTCAATTCTGTCATATTTTGTGCTTCATAATGCACCAAATGTTTTCCATGGGAGAGAGGTCTGGACTGTAGGCAGGCCAGTTTAGCACCCGCACTCTTTTACTAAGGAGCCATGCAGTTGTAATATGTGCAGAATCTAGTTTGGCATTGTCTTGCTAAAATAAGCAAGGAAGCAATCCCTGAAACAACTGTCGTCTGGATGTAGCATGTTGCTCCAAAATCTGTATATATCATTTAGCATTAATAGCCTCCTCAGATGTCCAAGCTACCCTCAATCTTTTAATGATATTATTTACCACAGATGATGTGATCCCCAAATTCTTTGCAATTTTACATTGAAGAATGTTATTCATAAATTGTTCCATTAGTTGCCCATGCAGTCTTTTACAGAGCGGTGAACCCCTCCTCTTCCTGACTTCTGAGACATTCGGCCTCGCTGGGATGCTCTTTGTATACCCAATCATGTTACTGACCTGTTGCCAATTAATCAAATTAAGGGTTTTTTTTCACATTACACAACTTTTCCACTGTTTTGTTGCCCCGTCCCAACTTTTTGAAACATGTTGCTAGCACCAAATTCAGAATGGGCATATATTTAAAAAATAATAATAATAAAATCAGATTTCTCACTTTCAACATTAGATATGTTCTCTTTGTCCTATTTTCAATGCAATATAGCATTTCCATAATTTGCAAATCATAGCATTTTGTTTTTCTTCATATTTTACAGTGCCCCAAGTTTTTTGGAATCGGGATTGTACTTTATCCATTATTCTAGCCTAATGTGTTATCTGTTAATGTTGTCTAAATCTACTAATTTAGTGGGGGATAATCTACTAACATACTTTAATACCCATGTTAATTTCATTCAGATATGCTGATATCCAGGTATCCAGTGATAATACTAGGTTAATTTAACCATTTCTCAGAAAAGTAAGTAGGAAATGCTGATTATTTCTTGAGGTGCAGAATATTGCAGTGCGTGTCACATTTCTAATTCTTTTTCCTATAAAAATTCAATATAGTATCCTACTGACTGCAAGTACATGCACTGATTATGGCAATAATTTGATTGGGTGTTTATATGCACAGCAATACCACGATTAGAATTAAAAAAAAAAAAGGCAACTCCTATGTACACACACACACACACACACACACACACACACACACACACACACACAAAATAAAGACCTATGGATATTGAATCAAGCTGTTACCAAGTTTTGCCAAGTTACCAAGATGTTAATTAAGTTTTGCTTACTACTATAATTTAGATGCTGATTAAAGACATCAGATAAACACGTTAGCATGAGTTTAACCAGCTATACTCTGAGCATGCTCTGCAATATTCTGCACCTCAAGAAATAACCAGCATTTCCTGCTTACTTTTCTGAGAAATGGTGAAATTAACCTAGTATTATCACTGGATACCTGGATAATGCCTGCCTCTCTGAAAAGCTTCTGTCAGAGAACTTCGTCAGGATGTGGGGGTATTTGCCTGCGGCCTCTCCACCTCTCCTCACTTCTGCTGTAACTCAACATGTTGCAGTTTTGCATGTGTTTCATCATGTGGTATTGCAACAATACCTTATTGAATTTCAGCGTATGTCACATTTTACTTTATCGTTATTTACAAACGTGAAATAGCTCCAAACAACACTTCATTTTCTTTCTGCCACTGTGCAACTGTGTACCTGGCAGGATCTGTTTCTCTGCATTTCCTATTGCCTTTCTGTCAGCTAAGCTATAAGGAGTGATGTGAGAAGCTGGAAGGAAAAATAGTTCATATTCTAAACCTAAACAAAAATAAAAAATGAAGTTAATAAAATCACTACAAAAAAACAGTACCTGATATAATTTTTTTAACATGAGGGATGATTCTTAAGTCTGACCCATCAGGATTGGAAGTATTGATACTTTCATAAAGAGAATACAAATAAAGCATCCGGATGTCGTTGCTGCGCAAAGGCATACTGAACCTGCACAGAAGGTTACAGGTGCAGAATGCAGTCTTCCCGAGTGTTTACATGGCTAATGTTTTCTTTTGATCATTCTATGAAGAGATTTAAACTATCCATCTGCAACCAGCTGAAATTTCTATCACTGGGTCTTTTTATTCTCACTGAGTTTTTATATGAAGCATTTTTATTAAGTTTGGGCTTTTAAACTGATTATTTAACTTAAATATTAGGCTCCATGTAAACCCAGCCACTGAACATGGTGAACTGGTGTTGTAGTCCATGATGGCTGTGTTTGTAGGCTGCAGTGCATTCTGGGAAACAGAGTCCAGAATGGACTCCAGAGATGGCATGACAGTAAATAAAATATACAATATTTTGAGGATATATGATACATCATTTACCAGCTGGGAGGTCCGTATCATGAAATACCGTGACCAAGGTCTTGAACATACTGACCGAGGCCTCTGGGCTGAGGTCAGTATTTTCAAGGCCGAGATCATGGTATTTCATGATACGGATCGACCTTAAGCTGGTAAATAATATATTTGTATTTTCTTTACCAAATTCTAACAGAAAATGAGAGTGCCCGAAAGGGAAATCATATTTAGAACAAACCTGCTACAAGCTCGTTTTCGGCTTTCTCCTGAAATGTTTTCTTTTATTTCGTCTTCCTCAGGGTAGTAAAACTCGCTTTCACTGTGAACACTGTTGTTATCACTATCCATGCTGTAAAACTAATGCTATTATACTGAGAAATGTGAAAATAAATGTTGACAAAAAATTGCTACTATGTTTGTTGTTGTGAATGAGCGAGTCGCCAAAGGTCCGTAACCAGGGTCCGGATCTTAGGATTCCGGACCACTCACGAGCCAATCAGAGTGCATGATTTGATGGAAACTGGACCACGAAAAATATAAATTTAGAATATTTTAATGTATAGATAGATTAATAATAATAATAATAATAATAATAATAATAATAATAATAATAACTTGTAAGTTTCATAATTGTTACTTTGGGATTTTAGTCTTTGAAAGAAACAAATGTAGTCTTTAAAAATACAACACTTTTATGAGAATAAATGAAAGAAACAAACAGCAGACAAAAAATGCAAAATAACATGAAATAATAGACATTTTGAATGCATAATGACCGAATAAAAAATGATGAATGAATGGATAAATAAACTCAAATATATCTATCCATAAGTGAAAAATAGGTACCCTATGGGTCCATGTGGATACTGCTTACAAATAAAATTGCTTTCTGACCCCATGTCCATACAGTAAATATAGCATACAGTATATACATGTTATCAGTTCTACTCGCCTCATCTCTTGCAAGCATCACCAAGCTGTGAGCAGCGTCAGGGCTTGTAGTATTTTTGTTACTAATTTTGAATACTGTGTTGTGTTCAAAATACAGTGCGGTGAATATCTATTTTCAAAACAGTAAGAAAGCAGTTGTTCATGAATTGTCTTAGAAGCATTATTTAGTACGAACAAGCACATTTTGTTTCACAAATGTAGTGTAAAGACTCTACAATAAAAAAAAATTAAAAATAAAGCGAATAGCGGAAGTTTGACCAATTATACTTTTAACTTTTAGTTTTCACGAAGGAGCTGATTTATTCCTACATGGGACTTTTGTAATTGCAAACTGAGCAGTCGCTCAGAAGATTCCAACGTTGTCTTTGCTGCCTTCTTGAGTTTTTGTTGAATGGCTGGAATTCTTGGCATAAATATCTGTCAAAAAACTTACAAAACCTTTCATTTGACTTTTCAGAAGGACCAAACAAAAGCTGTGATAATCAAAAGGTAAATTTTCTTAAAATAAACACCACTTACTTGATATCGAATCAGTAGTCTTGGCGAACCACAAGGTGAATTTCGTTTATCTTTTTATCTGCCGATTATCTTCTGATACTACGAAGTTATAATGAGGTTTCTCTTATTTCGTTTCTGGTTCTGATTGGTTCCAAAGTTTATCAAGAAGTAGAACGGGTAATCGAACTTGATCAGGATAAGTGCTGATTGGTTATGAAGTTTCACTATTGTTACACTCATTCTTACATTCTTCCAACATGATGACATAGTGGCTTCGCGACTCTTTCTTGTGTACCTTTGATAACATGAGATCAATTGTTCATATCAAGAGATCACGATTCCTCGTTCTGGTGATTGTAATGCTTATGTGCATGTGCAGTGTGCTATTGTTACACTCATTCTTACATTCTTACAACACAATGACATAGTGTCTACTGCCTCGCTTCGCCTCTATGAGGCAGTAGCCACAAAAAGCAAAAGACGATCATATCTCATCTCATTATCTCTAGCCGCTTTATCCTTCTACAGGGTCGCAGACAAGCTGGAGCCTATCCCAGCTGACTACGGGCGAAAGGCGGGGTACACCCTGGACAAGTCACCAGGTCATCACAGGGCTGACACATAGACACAGACAACCATTCACACTCACATTCACACCTACGGTCAATTTAGAGTCACCAGTTAACCTAACCTGCATGTCTTTGGACTGTGGGGGAAACCGGAGCACCCGGAGGAAACCCACGCGGACACGGGGAGAACATGCAAACTCCGCACAGAAAGGCCCTCGCCGGCCCCGGGGCTCGAACCCAGGACCTTCTTGCTGTGAGGCGACAGCACTAACCACTACACCACCCTGCCGCCAAGACGATCATATAAAATATTTAATGTGAAAAAAAACTTAAAAAAAAAAACCTGTCAAGTTTTTATTTCATCACTGGTTTCATTAGAGGCCATTAAAGACCTTCTTCCTTCTCTTTATCCTCCTTTATCTCCATCTCCACACTCCACATACACTCCTTTTCTGTAACAGGAACACACACCTCTTCACTCACTGTATTTATTCAGGTCCAGTCGTCATGTTTAGGAGTTCTCTGGCTGAACCTCTGCTGGCAGGATGAAGGCACTTCACATCGAGCGTCACTCTGCCACGGTTCTGAGAAAAAACAACTATCATTTATTCTGTGTCTGAAAGTTGAACAGTTAAAGCTGAAGTTTTAAAAGTGGATGAGACAAAGCCAGGATGAAAATGCAAGAGAAATAATGCAAGAAGTTGATGGGGGAAAAAAATCCAACAATGCCTAAAAAAATCCTCACTCTTGAAGAAAGCGTTCTTGAGGCATGTGAATATTTCAGGGGCATTTCACATACACAATGTTAATGTGTTCCAACAGAACCCTCGTGTGTTCTCCTGCTCAGTGTAGTTCTTCCTGCAGGTGTGAACACAGAGACCACACTCCGATGTGAGCATGTCTGAGCGAGGTTGTCTTGTTCTGCTTCCAAATGATCTCTAGTGCGTATGTGATTTGACTCTGAATCGAGTCGATTGCAAGAAGTGAATCGAACATGCTGTGTGTTTTGAGCTCCAGCTAGAATTTTTTTTTTTTTGCAGATTTTTGCAAGCTACTAAACTACTGCGAGATGCAAATTGAGCTAAAGGACAGAGCTGTAGTGCTGCATGTGTTTTTTTTTAGAGATTGGGACCAACAAACAAAACTAATTGGGGGGAAACAAACACTTTATACACAAAATGTTTTAAACTCATTATTTTTTATTATCTAAAAATTTATTAGATTATGTCATGAATCTAATACATATAATTAGCTAATAAATACTTTGGCTCCGAGGTCTCTGTGCTCGAGTGATTTTTGTGATTTCTAAACACTTAATTGCGAAAGGTTTGTTCCAATTTTTCAGTTGACCATATCCAGGGATCGCGCTCTGCATCACTTTAAAGTTCTTTGACTTCTCCCTGACTTTCACGTGTTAAAAGCTGAATTTCCATGACCTATAATGAACAGAAAACAGCCACAGTGTTTTAAAGCCATCAATCTGTGAGCTTTATTTGTCAGGGTGCAGGCACTTACAGCTGTATGTGCAGGGGAGAGCGGGGAAAGCAAACTAAAAACAAAGCCGAAACACGAGATTAGAATCAAGGTCATGGGACAGGCGAGGGTCAATCAATCAGTAGATGGGGCAATGCAGACAGGGCTAGAGAATAACGAGAAAGATATGAGAGCGAGGGTCGAGAACACAATAAAACAGGTGGAAGATTCAAGGCTCAGTATGACAGGAATGGACACTGAACAATGGAGCACTTGCATGTGACGTCACAGCCGATCCAGATTGTGACAGACGCCATCTTGTCGGTCAAACGCCATATTCCGCCTTCTACTTCTACTTCTGGTTCTACTTCTGCTTTTACTTCTACCTTTTCTTCTGGAAAACCCTACTATATACAATTCTACTACAACGGCTGCGGCTACAAGCTCTCCCTACCTGTGCACGTTTTTTATGTTTTTTGTGTGTATTTTTGCATGTTGTTCATCTGTACCGGACTTCAATATCCACTACAACCGTATGGACTTACTGGACATTGGTTTCCAGCAGAAAATGACGGTTTGTAGCGATTTCCATCGCATGCACAACATTCCGGACGAGATAGCGAGACCAGCGGGGTCTCCGTGGATTGTTATCGGAAGCAAAGCGAAGGAGGCGGCGCCGGGAGCGGAAGCAAAAGCGAGGCTGCAGAGCTGGCCTGTTGACTAAGCTCAGAAAACAGCCACTCAAACCTCCACTGCTAAGCCTCTACCTCTCCAACACCAGATCCATGTAAACAAGACGGACGATTTGGAATTACAGCTGGAATTACCTTATTCTATTCTATAATCGGCTGGTCAGTGCTATACTCAATACTTAAGTGACTTACCCATCCAATGAGGATTTTTGTTTACAAGATGCCACATCTGAGTCGCTGACAAATCCTGAATTTCTGTAAAGATAACTGTCCAGAGATTTATAGGCACGCAGTGCTTCACCACTGAACAGTGAGTGAAAGTTAATGAGGTAATTATACACGTCCGGGTATTCCGCTGGCAGTTCAAAATCCGGTCGTGAAAACTATGTCTGGTAAGCCATAAGGGTCACTAATCTGTAGATCGTTTATTTTAGACATATATCTAGTTATCTGTTCATTAGAAAAATGAGCCGTGTAGTCCGTCGGTTGAAATTGATCCATTCTGTACACGAGTGCAGCAGTATTCAGCGGTGCTTTTGACCGACAAGATGGTGGTTGTGTACTTTCCAGTCATGTGACTGCAAGATCTCTATACTTCGCATTGAGTGAGAGTGGGAAAGGTGTTTATATAGCAGGGGCTAATGAACGAGAAAACGAGTGACAGGTGTATTTAATAATCAGGTAATAGAGGGTGCTGTGGTTCGTGGGTATTGTAGTTCTAAGCGGCCATGTTTGTAGTTGGGTTCAGACTGGCGATCTTGACAGAATTACTGACATTATTCATGAGTTCACAGACATATTCAGTACAAAACAAAGTTTTCGCTGCTTAAACATTGCAAAATAACCTGTAAAAATTACATTTTGATAGCAAATGCAATTTAAAAATTCTCCGAACATGCTACATAACTTTGCCCTCAATCAAATTCCCTGATTTTCCATGTCTGGAATAGATTTTTTTTTAAATTCCATGATATTCCAGAAATTCCATGACCCTGATATTTCTGAGCAAGAAATGAACAAATGAAAGAGTTTTACAAGTTTATGTTCAGCTGTTCACATGACTCCAACAATGTGTTTTGTCTTTTTAGCTTACTTCATTCTGTGCAGTGAGAAATCAAAAACAAACAGCAAATGAACATCATGCTTGAGTGGCATTGCAGGTGGAGTCTCAGACAGAGGGCTGTCAATCAAGCTACTCATTAAAATATCAGACCACGCCCAGTATAATTTCACACATTTTAATCACATTTATAGCAAATTATTAATTTATTTATTTATTTTAGTCAGAGTTTGCTGGCTGTTTAATAGACACTTGTCTCTGGTATCACTGAAACATTTCAATACTTTAAAACTGCAGAAATGAACTGTGTAATTTGGACTAGGAGCAGGGAGAGTGATAATCCTTCAGAGGTCATGTGACTCTCATTAAACCCAGTCTAATTAAAATGTTCTCTTTATAAGTTCATTATTCTGATTTATACTCCACTGTGAAACACATCCGAGGACAAAATAGCATTTTACACTTTTATTCAACTTCATCAATGATAGACTTCATTCATCTTTATCCTGTCTGTCTGTCTCTCCCTCTGTTTCTCTTCCTGTCTCTCTCTCTCTCGCTTTTCTTCCTTTTCCCCTGCTCTCTTTCTCCTTCCTTCCTTTCTCTGCCCTGTCCTGTCATCCTCTCTCTCTCTCTCATTCTCTCTCTCTCTCTTTCTGTCTGTCTCTCTCCCTGAAGGACATTAGTCGTGTCTTTGGGAAAACTCATTAACTGTGTGCTCGTTTTCCAGTTTCTCTTTCAGTCAAAACAGTTTTTGCTTTTCATTTTTCAAGCTTGCCCTTTTGTCCTCCACTGCATTACTCCTCTCTCTCTCTCTCTCTCTCTCTCTCTCTCTCTCTCTCTCTTCCCACTGTTAATTTCCACTGCATTTTTGAGCTATAAATAAATGCAAATTCTTGGTTTAGTGCTGTGAAGCTGTGCAGATCCAGTGTGTGTGTGTGTGTGTGTGTGTTCAACACGTTTAAACATGCGCGTGCACACACACACACACACACACACACACACACACACACACACACACACACACACACACACATTTGCTCATGAATGACTGACAGGCTGTGATCACACACTTTATACACACTTAAAAAGGATTTAATAACAAGAGTGTATAACACACACACACACACACACACAAGGACAAACTGCACACGTTCTCTTTATTGTAGCTCCATGACTGGATTCAAAACTAAGTGTATGGGGCTAAATCAATTTCAGAAATATTGATATGTCTGCATTCTGATAAAACACACACACACACACACACACACACACACACACACACACACACACACACAAATTATCCTGTGAATACCAAATCCGACTTAAATTGAGTGTTGGGTGTGTAGTATGCATTTTTCAATCTCTCTCTCTCTCTCTCTCTCTCTCTCTCTCTCTCTCTCTCTCTCACTCACAATTAAATAAATAAATGAAACAAAACAATCAATTAATCATAATATGGGCGGCACGGTGGTGTAGTGGTTAGCACCGTCGCCTCACAGCAAGAAGGTCCTGGGTTCAAGCCCAGTGGCCGGCGAGGGCCTTTCTGTGTGGAGTTTGCATGTTCTCCCCATGTCTGCGTGGGTTTCCTCCGGGTGCTCCGGTTTCCCCCACAGTCCAAACACATGCAGGATAGGTTAATTGGTGGCTCTAAATTGACCGTAGGTGTGAGTGTGAATGGTTGTCTGTGTCTATGTGTCAGCCCTGTGATGACCTGGGGACTTGTCCAGGGTGTACCCCGCCTCTCGCCCATAGTCAGCTGGGATAGGCTCCAGCTTGCCTGTGACCCTGTAGAACAGGATAAGCGGCTACAGATAATGGATGGATGGATAGTCATAATATTTATCACACATGGGACAGTTTAATAATTAATCCAGAAGCTAAGCATCACTGTATCAGTGCCCCTTAAAAACTTTTCTACAACCCCATTTCAAAAAAAAAAAAAATTGGGTCACTGTGTAAAACGTAAATAAAAACAGAATGTGATGATTTGCAAGCCATGGAAACCCTATATTTCATTGAAAATAGTACAAAGACAACATATCAAATTTTGAATGAATGCTGAGGGTCTCCTTTGTCATGTTATTCATTTGATAATGTTTTCCATGGGAGACAGGTCTGGACTTCAGGCAGGCCAGTTTAGCGCCCACACTATTACTACGGAGCCATGCAGTTGTAATACATGCACCATACAGTTTGTAATACATGCAGCATACACACTTCTTATTCTGACCCCACCCCTCCCACAAACCATAGCCAGTCAGATTTCTCCACACTACTGTGTGTGTGTGCATGTGCGTGTGTGTGTGTGTGTGTGTGGGCTTAATCTGGTCACACGTGCAGTGATTACAAAACATGCTGCAGTAGAGTTCACTCTAAAATTAATAAATCATTATAATTTAAAAGGCTCTAAATGTTTAAAAAACAGCATTCAGCATTTTACTTTCAGAAAAAGGAAGGAAAAGTGAGAAAAAAATGAGAGAAACGTGAGAAAAGCAGAGTAAAAATTAGATGAGAAAAAAATCAGAAAACTTACAAGGGGCAAGGAAAGATAGACAAAAGAAAAAAGTAAAGAAGGGCTTCAAACAAGTGGAAAAAGGAAATAAAGGAGGGAAAATGGGGAAAACATGACAATGAAAATATGAGAAAGTTGAAAAAAATGTAAAAGGGGAAATAAAGAAAAGAGAGTGCAAAGAACAAAAATAAAAAAGAAACAGAAAAGAAAGAAAATAAGGTAAAATAAGGACTAGAAAATAAAACAAAAATAGCATGAAATAAGGAGAAATGAGCATAGGAGAATAAAGAAACAACGATCGAATAAGGACAGACGAGTGTAGAAAACAAAAAAGAAAAAAGGAGGAAAATGAGGAAAAGCACATAGAAAAAATATAATGAGGAAAAGACAAGCAAAGAAAATGAAAACAGAAAAAATAAGGAAAAGGGAGCATAGCAATAGAAAAAAAGAAAAGGGAATATAAAAAGGAGGAACATAAGTAAAATAAAAGAGAAAAATCTGAGAATGGAATGAAAAGAGAGGGATGAACAAGAGAAAGAGAAGAAAAACAATGAAGGGAACAAATTATTTTTTAAAGTGGAACAAGAAGAACACAGGTGGAAAAAAACTATGAGAAACTGGTAAATAAATCAAATTAAAAGAAGAAAAGAAGACAAAAACGAAATGTCAGAGAGAAGGGGACGAGAAGAAATGACTGAGTCGTCTGTAGATATTTACTGTGTAAAATAAAAATAATTTAAACAAGCACATTCAGTGATGAGCGATGTTTTCTGTTAACTTTACAGACGTTTCTTTGTGTGTAAGACAGAGAGCTGTCAGAGGCATGTGGAGCACATCTGTGTGTGTGTGTGTGTGTGTGTGTGTGATCATCTGATACTGAGCTGTTCATCATCAGCCTGTCGGCTAAATCCCCTCCGTCTGAAAGCTGTTTAGTCCACGATAATAACCGCATTGTGCTTTAGGTCCAAAATCCAGTTTCTCTCTTTCCGTCTCCCAGGGACACACACACACACACACACACACACACCTCACTACAACATCATTTATTCCAATGGGCTGTTGTTTTTTTCCCCTCTTTATCACATGTTCTCTTTACCCACATTACGCTATATCATGGGCTGTGTCCCAAACCACACACTACTACATTAAATAGTGCACTGCTATTAGTTATGACAGAGTAACTGTGGAAATTTATAATAAAACAACTTCAATTGCCTGGATTTTCAGTACTGTGGTACACACTTGGTGCTCAGTGAACGAGCTAGCAGAATGCAAAAGTCTGTGCACCCTTACTTCAAAATGATGAAACCAACAAGTCTGGGAAATAAAATGGTCAAAAAGTGTGTATTAAGTAGGTCTGGGTGGTATGATGATATACTATGGATATCATGATAAAGTATGTCATAATGCAGTTTTCTGAGATATCACAGTTATCGTTTAAAAAAGTTTTTAAAAGCAATTTAAGAAAAAAATCAAATTAGAAGCAGGTGATTTAATGTGAAAATTTTGTCCTGAACCTTTAAATTTGTAAAATGCATTTATTTTTATTTGTAATTTGATTTTTAAGAACCTGTTTTAGTTGAAAGTAATTTATTACTGGAGACTTACAATTGTTATCAATCATTACAAATGCAACACTACAGTTTTACTGATAAATTACCAAACCTGTATATTGTGACACATGTTGTTTACTATAGAAAGGATCATGATAAAATATTCGTGTTATATCACCTAGCCCTAATCTTAAAGTGTACACAGGTTACATTCTGGCTTTACACACAAGCTATTATAACGCTAACATTAAGCTAACATTAAACTAATCCACTGGGATATATTGATTATCATAACACTGAAGGTAGATTAAACATTGTAATAGAATAATGTTTGTGCTCAGTTGTCATGAACAGTTTTGCACTCAAGTTTCCATAAATGAAGAGTTATAACATCTACAAAACTGACTTCATGTTAAAACTGTTAATGTTATAGTCATGTTGTCTGTTGTTGCCCAAATGAGGATGGGTTCCCTTTTGAGTCTGGTTCCTCTTGAGGTTTCTTCCTCATGTCGTCTGAGGGAGTTTTTCCTTGCCCCCGTCGTCACAGGCTTGCTCATTGGGGATAGATTAGGGATAAAATTAGCTCATGTTTTAAGTCATTCAAATTCTGTAAAGCAATAATGTTTGTTAAAAGCGCTATACAAATAAACTTGACTTGACTTGACTTGAATCATTTGGCAGATTTTGATTATGAGCAAACTGAACATTCGAAATACAACCCCAATTCCAAAAAAGTTGGGACAAAGTACAAATTGTAAATGAAAATGGAATGCAATAATTTACAAATCTCCAAAACTGATATTGTATTCACAATAGAACATAGACAACATATCAAATGTCGAAAGTGAGACTTTTTGAAACTTCATGCCAAATATTGGCTCATTTGAAATTTCATGAGAGCAACACATCTCAAAAAAGTTGGGACAGGGGCAATAAGAGGCTGGAAAAGTTAAAGGTACAAAAAAGGAACAACTGGAGGACCAAATTGCAACTCATTAGGTCAATTGGCAATAGGTCATTAGAGTATGACCTTAATTCTAGGGCATAATTAATTGAAATATACAGAGGCATATTTGCATTGAATGTGAAAATAAAGAGTTACTAACTTTATTGTGGACCAGTGTTGTAGTTGAGTCACTAAACCTCAAGTCCGAGTCCAATCCCTAGTCTGCAGTGTTCAAGTCCAAATCTCATCTTAATATGGTATAAAAAGAGCATCTTGGAGTGGCAGCGGCTCTCAGAAGCAAAGATGGGGAGAGGATCACCAATCCCCCTAATTCTGCGCTGACAAATAGTGGAGCAATATCAGAAAGGAGTTCGACAGTGTAAAATTGCAAAGAGTTTGAACATATCATCTACAGTGCATAATATCATCAAAAGATTCAGAGAATCTGGAAGAATCTCTGTGCGTAAGGGTCAAGGCCGGAAAACCATACTGGGTGCCCGTGATCTTCGGGCCCTTAGACGGCACTGCATCACCTACAGGCATGCTTCTGTATTGGAAATCACAAAATGGGCTCAGGAATATTTCCAGAGAACATTATCTGTGAACACAGTTCACCGTGCCATCCGCCGTTGCCAGCTAAAACTCTATAGTTCAAAGAAGAAGCCATATCTAAACATGATCCAGAAGCGCAGACGTCTTCTCTGGGCCAAGTCTCATTTAAAATGGACTGTGGCAAAGTGGAAAACTGTTCTGTGGTCAGACAAATCAAAATTTGAAGTTCTTTATGGAAATCAGGGACGCCGTGTCATTCGGACTAAAGAGGAGAAGGACGACCCAAGTTGTTATCAGCGCTCAGTTCAGAAGCCTGCATCTCTGATGGTATGGGGTTGCATTAGTGCGTGTGGCATGGGCAGCTTACACATCTGGAAAGACACCATCAATGCTGAAAGGTATATCCAGGTTCTAGAGCAACATATGCTCCCATTCAGACGATGTCTCTTTCAGGGAAGACCTTGCATTTTCCAACATGACAATGACAAACCACATACTGCATCAATTACAGCATCATGGCTGCGTAGAAGAAGGGTCCGGGTACTGAACTGGCCAGCCTGCAGTCCAGATCTTTCACCCATAGAAAACATTTGGCGCATCATAAAACGGAAGATACGACAAAAAAGACCTAAGACAGTTGAGCAACTAGAATCCTACATTAGACAAGAATGGGTTAACATTCCTATCTCTAAACTTGAGCAACTTGTCTCCTCAGTCCCCAGACGTTTACAGACTGTTGTAAAGAGAAAAGGGGATGTCTCACAGTGGTAAACATGGCCTTGTCCCAACTTTTTTGAGATGTGTTGTTGTCATGAAATTTAAAATCACCTAATTTTTCTCTTTAAATGATACATTTTCTCAGTTTAAACATTTGATATGTCATCTATGTTCTATTCTGAATAAAATATGGAATTTTGAAACTTCCACATCATTGCATTCCATTTATACTTACAATTTGTACTTTGTGCCAACTTTTTTGGAATCGGGGTTGTATGTTAAAAAAGGAAAATAAGGAAAACGAAGCATAAAAACAAGGAAGTAGCATAAAAACAAGGAAAGACAAGCACAGAAAAGAAAGAAAGAAAAAAGCAGGTAAATAAGGGGAAAAGATCATGGAAAGCAAATGAAACATTGCTATAAAACACTTATAAAACATGTTTGGAGTATTTCAGTTAATTATTATAGCTATCTAGCTAATCTAATCATAAGCGTCATATTCATAGTCAGCAACTTAAATCTAAAAGCTCTGTTATCACTCTAAAAAATGATTCTCCAGCCCAGTAAAATTTGCTCATAAAAAAGAGAAGATTTTACCTAGAATGCTGTTATCTGAACTTGGCTCAATTAAAGGAATAAGTACAGCTCATTATTTTGTGTGTTAAGTGTCTTTAAGATTTTGCATAAGCATTGTCTATAATTTTTAGCAATACCTATGTTCAGGAGATTTGGGAACACTAAACTAAATATTTTGAGATCTTCTGACACCACACCATTAGACCGTACTCCGTCAACTTAGAAGCATTTGGACTGTTTGCCATGACACAGAATTGCATAAGTAAGAGAACATCAGACTGTTAATTTGTATGTGTTTACAATGGGGTTGTTTTGGCTTGTTTCAAACGATTGACATATAATATTTTACAGGGTGGTGTTTATCTACATCAAAATGTGTTTTGACTGCAAGGCTGGCTTGGCAGGGAACATGAGACAGCCTCGGCTAGCAAAGTGGAGCTAGCGCTGGTAAATTAGCAAATCTAAATGGGGTCGGTTTTTCAAATAATTAATCCAGTCTTTTACCAGAGATGTTCTTAAATATGACCGTGTTAGAACTTCTCGGGTTTTATTTGTTTATATCGTGAAGTCAGTCAGCAATGTAAGTTTGCACCTGCATGCTTTTGCTAGTTAACAGTACCGTCGATCTAGTTTTCTGGCCACGATGATTTGAAAATTCTATTATATAGTGATTGTTAATTTATTTGTCATATAAGAAAATCTGTGTGCTATAGATTTTCACTGTGGCAGAAGTAGCGATAGTAGTAATAGTAGATTTCATAGTGGAAATGTTCGACCAAGATATTGCACATATGCAGCTTTAAATATTAAGAAAGTCTAAATGAAACAGCTTAATTTTACTGGCTGGAGAAATCTATATTTTTAAGTAAAGACGAAGTAAAATTCAGATTTTTTTAGTAAAGTCAGCTTAATTTTATGTGTAAAAAATGACCCAAAAATATATGCATTTTCTACATAAAATTATGAATGCAAAAATGTTGTATTATTTTTTAAAAATAAAATAAGCCCATCATTTTTTACAGTGAAAGTTCCTTGTATTCAGAGTTGGGTTACGCAGCTCTTTATGGGGATTTTCCAAGCTCCACATTCTGATTAATAAAATCACCATCGTGAAGTTCACGCATTTGAGGTTGCCAAATGGTGTAGTGGTTAGCGCTGTCGCCTCACAGCAAGAAGGTCCAGGTTCGAGCTCCGTGGCCAGTGAGGGCCTTTCTGTGCGGAGTTTGCATGTTCTCCCCGTGTCCACGTGGGTTTCTTCCGGGTGCTCCGGTTTCCCCCACAGTCCAAAAACATGCAGGTTAGGTTAAATGGTGACTCTAAATTGACTGTAGGTGTGAATGTGAGTGTGAATGGTTGTCTGTGTCTATGTGTCAGCCCTGTGATGACCTGGCAACTTGTCCAGGGTGTACCCCGCCTTTCGCCTGTAGTCAGCTGGGATAGGCTCTAGCTTGCCTGCGACCCTGTAGAACAGGATAAAGTGGCTAGAGATAATGAGATGAATGAATGAGGACTATTCATGCAGTAATATCCTGGCAAAAAACTAGACTCCTATTAGATTTATTTCACTGCTCACCATCTTCTCATTCAAACGGTACCTCATCATATTCGTGTTTTCCTTTTTCATCTGTAAATTGCATTTTTTATTTTACACAGCAAAGAAAAATCACTATTCCATTCTTCAGTCCACATTTTCTATCCCTAATGTTTTTTTTTTCAGGTTTAAAGGTGAGTGTTTATGCTCTAGATTCTATTGAAAAAGCCCTTTCTCAGACACTCCTACCGAGGAAAACCCTGCAACCTCTGAGACGTGAAGTACATGCAGATGATTTTAATAATCTGAATGGGGAGTTCAGAAAAGCAGAAAATCTTAACCCTTTAACTTGCAGGGCTCAACCACATGGTTACACACATTTATCATTATAATTCCAATATAGAGTGTTGATAAATGTGTTCGCTGCCAACTTTTCTCCGTATTTCAAGGGATTACAATGAGTGTTTTTTGACATTATACATTCACAAGGGGACACTTTTAGTTTTTGAAATACAGCTTTAAAATCGTTCATAAATCCAGAAGTTGATGTCACCACCGCTACTCTTCATTCATCAAGTTACCAAGCAAAAATGTCAAACGTTTCAAAAAAGTATTTTGTTTTTGAATTTCCTGTCTTCAGATTGTGAAAGTATAATAATAGTACAATGTTGTGAAAAAGTATTTGCCCCTTCCTGATTTGTTCTATTTTTGTATATTTGTCACATTTAAATGTTTCACGTCATCAAACTCATTTTAATATTAGACAAAGATAACCCAAGTGAACACAAAATGCAGTTTTCAAATGATGATTCCATTTATTGATGGAAAAAAGGTTACTGTGGCAGCGGGGGCGTGGTCTAGCATCGGTCTGTGACAGGAGGGCGGAGTCGGGGAAGTTAAGTGGCAGAATCATTTCACCTGTTGTTAATTGATGTTTGTGTGTCTTCCCAGGGACCGCGCCCTTCTTAAGGAGAGAGAGTGAGAACAGAGGGACTCTCTCGATAACCAGACAGCTAATGTGTGTGCGTGTGTCTGTGTGTGCGTATTTACAGCTGAAAAGCTGAATAAAGAGAGTTTTGTATGCTCAGTTCTGTCCTGCCGTCCTTCTGTGCTCCACCCCTTTACACGAACTGCCACAGTGGTGCTGAAACCCGGGAATGAGCACAGAAGACCACAGCCCCATGGAGTCCTCCACCTTCGCTGACCTGATCCACGCCTTCGCCACGGCCCAACAGAGCCAGCACCAGGGGCTGCTCGCCCTCCGAAAGGAGCAAGAACAACGGTTCGAGGCCCTGGTGCTGGCGCAACAGGAAGATCGTCGGGCGTTCCGGCACCTCCTCGCGTCGGCGGGGTCCACCAACTCCACCGCCGCGGGCCCTTCCCCCCTCACCCTCACGAAGATGGGCCCGCAGGACGACCCCGAGGCATTCTTCACGCTCTTTGAGCAGGTAGCAGAGACCTCGGGGTGGCCGGTGGAACAGCGCGCCGCGCGCCTCCTTCCCCTGCTAACAGGAGAGGCGCAGCTGGCCGCGCTACAGCTCCCCGCCGACCGCCGGCTGGCCTACGCGGACCTTCGCCGGGCCGTCCTCCAGCGGGTGGGACGCACCCCAGAGCAACATCATCAGCGTTTCCGCGCTCTGCGCTTGGAGGAAGTCGGCCGGCCGTTCGCGTTTGGCCAGCAACTCCGGGACGCCTGCTGGCAGTGGTTGAGGGCCGACAGCTGCGACGCCGAGGGACTCATCGACCAGGTGGTACTGGAACAGTTCGTCGCGCGTCTACCAGCGGGAACCGCAGAGTGGGTCCAGTGCCACCGCCCGGCGTCGCTGGATCAGGCAATCGAGCTGGCGGAGGATCATCTGGCGGCTGTCCCGACGGCAGGACAGCAGACGACCTCTTCTCTTCTCTCCTCTCTCTCTCTCTCTCTCTCTCTCCCTCCTGTGTCTTCTCCTCGCCCCATTCCCCCACCGCGGAGACGGGGGCCGGCGCCACCTCAGCCGGCCCGCCGCACCCGCGGTGCCCTTCCGTGTCTCCCTTCTGTGTCTGTCTCTCCCCCCCCTCAGGTGAGTGAGCCCCAGAGCACTAGTGCAGAGAGGAAGCCTGGGCCGGTTTGCTGGCGCTGCGGGGAACCGGGCCACCTCCAACAGCAGTGCTCGATAATGGAGGTGGGCGCGGTGGTTCGGATCCCCAACGCGCCAGGAGCCGCCCTCGATCGGGCCGGAGCGTATCGCATACCGGTGAGTATCCAAGGGGATACATATCAGGCGTTGGTGGATTCTGGCTGTAATCAGACCTCAATCCACCAAAACCTGGTGCAAGACGAGGCATTGGGGGGAGCACAATTGGTGAAGGTGTTATGTGTGCACGGGGATGTTCACAACTACCCTTTAGTGTCGGTCCACATTATTTTCAGAGGGGAAAAATTTATAGTGAAGGCGGCGGTTAATCCTCGCCTTACCCACTCTTTAATTTTGGGGACTGATTGGCCGGGATTTCGGGGTTTAATGACGCACTTGGTCAAGAGTGGGTCCTGCCATTTGACAGGGGGAGGTCCCAGTGTCGCTTTGGCGGGAGCAGCTGTCACAGAGCCGTCTACGTCATCTCCGCGCCAGAGTGAGGAGCCACCGGCTCCTCCTCTCTCTATTGGGGAATCCCTCGCGGATTTCCCGTTAGAGCAATCGCGAGACGAGACTCTGCGGCATGCTTTTGACCAAGTGAGAGTAATCGATGGTCAAACGCTCCAGCCGAACGCCACCCCGTCCTTCCCCTACTTCGCGATTATGAAGGATAGATTATACCGAGTGACGCAGGACACTCAAACTAAAGAGCGAGTCACACAGCTGTTAATTCCGAAGAGCCGCCGGGAATTGGTATTCCAGGCGGCTCACTTTAATCCCATGGCTGGACACTTAGGGCAGGATAAAACACTAGCCCGAATAATGGCCCGATTCTATTGGCCGGGGATTCGCGGCGATGTCCGTAGGTGGTGTACGGCATGCCGCGAATGCCAGTTAGTAAACCCAGCGGCCATTCCAAAAGCGCCTTTGCGCCCTCTACCGTTAATCGAGACCCCGTTCGAAAGAATTGGCATGGATCTCGTCGGGCCATTAGATCGGTCAACACGAGGGTACCGCTTTATATTGGTTCTGGTGGACTATGCAACGCGATACCCGGAAGCAGTGCCTCTTCGCAATATCTCAGCACGCAGTATTGCGGAGGCGCTCTTCCGCGTCATCTCCCGAGTTGGAATCCCGAAGGAGATTCTGACTGATCAAGGCACCTCGTTTATGTCACGAACACTGAAGGAACTGTATGGGTTATTAGGTATTAAGCCGATCCGCACCAGCGTTTATCACCCACAAACGGACGGCTTAGTGGAACGGTTTAATCGCACCCTTAAAAACATAATTAAGAAATTTGTAAGTGAGGACGCGCGTAACTGGGATAAATGGCTCGAACCCTTGCTCTTTGCAGTGCGAGAAGTCCCCCAAGCCTCCACGGGGTTCTCCCCGTTTGAATTATTATATGGGCGTAAGCCGCGCGGCATTTTAGATGTGCTGCGAGAAAATTGGGAGGAGGGACTTTCACCAAGCAAAAATGAAATTCAATACGTTATTGACCTGCGCGCAAAACTCCACACACTCACACAACTAACCCAGGAGAATTTGCGGCAGGCCCAAGAACGGCAAACCCGCCTGTACGACAAGGGTACGCGCCTTAGAGAGTTTGCACCGGGAGAGAAAGTACTCGTACTGTTGCCCACATCGAGCTCTAAATTAGTCGCCAAGTGGCAAGGACCCTTTGAGGTCACACGGCAAGTCGGGGACGTCGACTATGAGGTGAAACGAACGGACAGGGGTGGGGCGCTACAGATTTACCACCTCAACCTACTCAAACTCTGGAACGAGGAGGTCCCCGTGGCGTTGGTGTCGGTGGTTCCAGAGAAGGCGGAGCTGGGGCCGGAGGTTCAAAAAGGAACATTAGCATCACGTCCCTCTCCGGTCCCCTGTGGAGACCACCTCTCCCCGACCCAACTCGCGGAGGTTGCCCAGTTGCAGACCGAGTTTTCGGACGTGTTCTCACCCCTGCCCGGCCGCACTAACCTCATAGAGCACCACATTGAGACGCCCCCGGGGGTGGTAGTGCGTAGCCGCCCTTACAGGTTACCCGAACACAAGAAAAAGGTGGTTCGGGAAGAACTCGAGGCCATGCTCGAAATGGGCATCGTCGAGGAGTCCCACAGTGACTGGAGCAGCCCGGTGGTCTTGGTACCCAAGGCCGACGGGTCGGTCCGGTTCTGTGTGGACTATAGAAAAGTCAACGCGGTGTCTAAATTCGATGCGTACCCAATGCCTCGTATTGATGAGTTGCTCGATCGGCTAGGCACGGCTCGTTTTTACTCGACACTGGATTTAACAAAGGGTTATTGGCAGATCCCCTTGACTCCATTATCCCGTGAAAAAACGGCCTTTTCCACACCGTTCGGCTTACACCAATTCGTCACACTTCCTTTTGGGCTGTTTGGGGCGCCTGCTACGTTTCAGCGGCTGATGGACAGGGTCCTCCGCCCCCACGCCACCTATGCGGCCGCGTACTTGGATGATATCATTATTTATAGTAATGACTGGCCGCGGCACCTACAACACCTGAGGGCCGTCCTTAGGTCGCTGAGGCGGGCGGGTCTCACGGCCAACCCGAAGAAGTGTGCGATTGGGCGGGTGGAAGTACGGTATCTGGGCTTCCACTTGGGCAACGGGCAGGTGCGTCCCCAAATTAACAAGACTGCAGCAATTGCGGCCTGCCCGAGGCCCAAGACCAAAAAGGGGGTGAGACAGTTCCTGGGGCTGGCTGGCTATTATCGTAGGTTTATACCTAATTATTCGGACGTCACCAGCCCGCTGACTGATCTGACTAAAAAGGGGGCACCAGATCCGGTCCAGTGGACGGAGCAATGCCAGCGGGCTTTTTCTAAGGTTAAGGCTGCACTGTGTGGGGGGCCACTTTTACACTCCCCTGACTTTTCTCTCCCTTTTATGTTGCAGACGGATGCGTCGGACAGAGGGCTGGGGGCCGTTTTGTCCCAGCAGGTGGAGGGGGAGGATCGCCCTGTCTTGTACATTAGCCGCAAGCTGTCGGTGCGTGAGGGGCGCTACAGTACCATCGAAAAGGAGTGCCTGGCAATCAAGTGGGCGGTCCTCGCTCTCCGGTACTACCTGCTGGGACGCCCTTTCACCCTCTGTTCGGACCACGCGCCCCTCCAGTGGCTCCACCGCATGAAGGATGCCAATGCGCGGATCACCCGTTGGTATCTGGCACTCCAACCCTTTAACTTCAAGGTGATCCACAGGCCGGGGGCGCAGATGGTCGTGGCGGACTTCCTCTCCCGTCAAGGGGGGGGGGAGTCGGCTGCGGGCCGGACGGCTGCCCGGCCTGAGTCGGGCGGTGGGGGTATGTGGCAGCGGGGGCGTGGTCTAGCATCGGTCTGTGACAGGAGGGCGGAGTCGGGGAAGTTAAGTGGCAGAATCATTTCACCTGTTGTTAATTGATGTTTGTGTGTCTTCCCAGGGACCGCGCCCTTCTTAAGGAGAGAGAGTGAGAACAGAGGGACTCTCTCGATAACCAGACAGCTAATGTGTGTGCGTGTGTCTGTGTGTGCGTATTTACAGCTGAAAAGCTGAATAAAGAGAGTTTTGTATGCTCAGTTCTGTCCTGCCGTCCTTCTGTGCTCCACCCCTTTACACGAACTGCCACAGTTACCCAACCCTACCTGGCCCTATGTGAAAAAGTAATTACCCCCTCAACCAATCAAACAATTAACCAAATTTTATTGATAATTGGGTTCAATTTCACTAGCCACACCCAGGCCTGATTACTGCCAGACCTGTTCAATCTAAATATCACATAAATAGAATCAAGCTGGCAATGTGAAGTAGGCTAATAGATCTTAAAAAGATGCTGCAAAGTAAAAAGTTACAAGAACAGATGCACAACAAAATAATTTAAATCTATCAGTCTGGAAAGAGTTACAAAGCTATTGCCAAGGCTCTGGGACTTGAACCTGAACTAGAGTGAGAGCCATTATCTACAAATGGAAAAAATGTGGAACAGTGGTGAACCTTCCCAGGAGTAGCCGGCCTTCCGAAATTCAACTAAGAGCACATTGATGACTGATCCAGGAGGTCACAAAAGAACCCAGATGAACATCTAAAGAACTGCAGGTCTCACTTGCGTCAGTTAAAGTCAGTGTTCATGATTCTACAATAAGGAAGGCACTGGGCAAAAATGGCATCCATGGGAGAGTTGCAAGGTGCAAACCACTGCTGATCAAAAAGAACACAAAGGCTCATCTCACTTTTGCCAAAAAGCATCTTGATGACCCCTCAAGACTTTTGGAATAATATACTGTGGACTGATGAGTCAAAAATAGAACTTTTTGGAAGACATGGGTCCCAGTACAGTACATCTGGCATAAGGCTAACACAGCATTCCAAAATAAGAACATCATACCAACAGTCAAACACGGTGGTGGTGGTAGTGTGATGGTCTGGGGCTGCTTTTCTGCTCCAGGACCTGGACGACTTGCCATAATTGATGGAACCATGAATTCTGCTCTCTACCAGAAAATCCTGAAGGAGGATGTTCGCCCATCAGTTCATGACCTAAAGCTCAAGCACAGCTGGGTTATGCAGCAGGACAGTGATCCGAAGCACATAAGCAAGTCCACCTCTGAATGGCTTAAAAGAAATAAAATTAAGGTTTTGGAGCGGCTACAGATAATGGACGGATGGAAGGATGGATGGAGTGGCCTAGTCAAAGTCCTGACTTGAATTCAATTGAAATGCTGTGGCAAGACCTTAAACAGGCAGTTCATGCTCAAAAATCCTCCAATGTGGCTGAATTGAAACAGTTCTGTGAAGAAGAGTGGGTAAAAATTCCTCCACAGTGATGTAAAAGACTCATTGCAAGTTACTGCAAATGTTTAACTGCAGTTGTTGCGGCCAAAGGTGGCCCAACCAGTTATTAGGTTTAAGGGGGCAATTACTTTTTCACATGGGTGATACAGGGTTTGATTAACCCTTTACTTTTAATCAATGATAATTTAAAAGCTGGATTTTGTGTCTACTGACATTGTCTTTATCTTATATTAGACTTAATTGGATGACCTAAAACATTTAAATGTGACAAATAAGCAAAAATGGAAGAAATCCCAGGGGGGAAATACTTATGCATGGGTTGTGTTAAAATATGTTACGACATGGTCACTATGTCGCTAAAGTGAAGTGATTAGCAGGAGATCACTGCAAGCTCCCAGTCAGCTGCGTAACCCAAATCTGAACATGAGGAACTTTCCCTGCGTAAAAGTTACGTATGAACTCAGAAACTCAGTGACCTCAGTGACTCAATGTACACTTTCTGCATGTATATTTGATTGTGTTTTATTTGTGTGTGTGTGTGTGTGTGTGTGTGTGTGTGTGTGTGTGAGTGCGCGCGCGCGTGTATTTATCCAGTCAACAGCAGCTCAGTGTCAGCGCCAAGCTGAAAGTCACCTTGATAACTGATGTTGATTTTAATTTCATCCAAATCCTCATTTGGTTTTTACATTTACACAGAACACAAAGTTGCAGCACATCGTCACGTGTTTGGAACACGGCGACAATTTCCATCCAAATAAACATGATCTCTGTCCTCTAGAGCTTTATTTAACCGTTTGTGTATTTAGTAGTCTCTACTTTGGGTGTATTTTGGCTGCATTGTTGTCCTTTAAAACTTTTAAAAAGTTTCATCTGCATGTATTTTTGAATGGAAAACAGGAAAATGTTCCTCCCTTTTGAAGTTTATCTGCCAAAAAGTACTCCTAAGATGTTAAAATTAAAAGTCTTTGTATCCTAAGACGAGACAATAATCCAGATTAGAGGGAAAATAGTTTCTCCAAACTAACAACAGTGCAAACTGTGTTGTGAAAAGGTTCAGGAGTAAAGATGTTGCCTGTTTAGTGAGCGTCTTCCTGAATGTATGCCAGAAGGGCATGGCTACAAGTGTCCATGAAGATAAAGTTCCTAATCAGCCTCGTTCTCTCAGCTTCAGGTTCTCACACTTCTTTTCTGCTAATTACTCTTTCTACACACCGATGTGGCCTTACTTTTATTTTCTCAGCATCAAAATATATTCAGAAAATATGCAAATAAGTGACAGGGCAATGAACATGCGCCTAATTTTCAATTCCCCCCACACAAACAACTTGTCAAAATACGAGCATCCTCAAAAGCGCCGTGATCCGAACGTGTTCCAAATTAGCATTCCATTGTGTTTCCGACTCCGACTGAGAGCCGCGTGGAACTGCATGTGATTTGTTATGACGTAAAAGAGCCAAAGGGAAAACAAAACAGGACTGATCCAAAACCAGACACAAAGCCAACAAACCAAATGAATGATGATAATGAACCAGATTTCTTTTTTTTCTTTCCTTTGTTTGTAAACTTGAAAGAGATTCAAAATGAAACAAATGTGAAACAGCATCAGCTGTTTAATGCAAAAAATAAAGCTGTCTCATGTACTCTCTCTTCTCCCAACATTAATCTTCCATATGTCTGTCTGTCTGTCTAATTATCTCTCTTTGTCTTTTATTCTGTCTGTCTGTGTCTGTCTGTCTGTCTGTCTAATTATCTATCTTTGTTTCTCTCTGTCTGTATGCCTATATGTCTGTCTAATTATCTCTGTGTGTCTGCCTGTCTGTATAATTAACTCTATGTGTCATAATCTATCTATCTATCTATCTATCTATCTATCTATCTATCTATCTATCTATCTATCTATCTATCTATCTATCTATCTATCTGTCTGCATCTCTCCCTGTCTTTCTCTCTCTCTGTATATCTCTCACTGCCTGTCTGTATTTATCTAACTGCATATAACTCTCTCTCTCTCGCTCTGTCTCTCTCTGCATATGAGGATGTTGTGCCTCCTGAGAGACAGACAGGTGGAGTGTGTGATGGATGTGATTAGGTGCAGTGTGGACTGCATCACGACTGTATTATTGGATGATAAAGTGTGTGGCAGGAGGTCAACAACAAATCGATGTGAACTGATATGAGTAAGAGTGAAACACTGTGTCTCGTTCCTCTGAGGTGCTATGAGGAGAACAGATGTGTGTGTGTGGTTCCATTTTCCATTTTCCACTATCAACAGAACCAAAAGGAGATTTATATATATATATATATATATATATATATATATATATATATATATATACACACACACACACACATACGGTACATACACACACACACACACACACACACACATATATATATATATATATATATATATATATATATATATATATATATATATATATATAAAGTGAATATATATATATATATATATATATATATATATATATATATATATATATATATATATATATGTGTGTGTGTGTGTGTGTGTGTGTGTGTGTACATATATATAATTAATATATACTGTAAAAAGTCTCTCTCTAATAATTTTAAAACAAATCTGATGTCATACATCTGTACAGACATGTTTAAATAGAGCTGCATTTCTTTCGAAAATCTAAAACTTTTATTGTTTACTGAAACAGATCCGTTCCATTTATGTTACTGCTCTTTCACACCTATGCTACATTTTATACCTTTATTTATGAGTGATCTATTGTCAATAGAACACATTTCAAACAAATAAACACTGATAGATTATAATAAAATAACTTTAGCCAGCTATATATAGCTATAAGCAAGTATACAGGCAGCTACAACATATTTAACAGTGATTCTTTGCTTTTATTTATTTATTTATTTATTTATTTATTTATTCTCTTTATTTATTCTTAAATATCACAAGTATATAATTTTTCATGTCACTACAAAGACTTTATGATGTTGTGGGTGGGTTTAAAAATCAATAATAAATGACTATGTCATTCTAGAGTTATTATGGGTTATAAAACCCTCACAATGTGTTATTACAGTATTATAAAGAATTATACACACTTTTATAACAAACACATATAGAATTTGACTGTATTCTTAATATTTTTTGGACAGCCATGTGTTTATGAAAGAGAAGAATGCTTTATTGTATCTGACTGAAACTGGAGAATGGAAATAGAGCTCTGAAGCTTTATTGCTCTGAACTGTGCAGCTGAAAATAATAAAACATCTGAGGATATTTATGAGACACACAGTGACATTTGCATGCGATGTGTGTGAGGGATTTCCCAGCATGCACTGCCTGGCTCACATTCATTCATAATTAAAGGTCTTTTCCCTTTTTTTGTCGGGGGGGGGGGGGGGGGGGGGGGACATGATGGTAATGATGGTAATGAACACAGAGGTCAACCGCAGGCCGAGCTCTTTAGATGACTGGAACAAACACACGGTAATAAACACGGGCTAACGAGTAAAAACCGACTTTTTCCATTTTTTAAATTTTTAATTAAAGTGCTGTTTGACTCATTTGTCCATTTAGTCGTCAGTCTCATGCACAGGGTGGATCACAATAAAGTAAAGTTTATAGCCTCCACTTTAGCATCGACCAAACTAACTCAAATGACATTATTTGTACGTTATTATAAATAGAAGTGATGTCATTTTGACACCAATTGATGTGCTGAAGCAGAAATAAAAAGTGATTCAGCATTTGGGTAATTCCATGAGTGGATATAATCGGACCCTGTAACTCTTGAAAATGAAACTTTATTTTATTATCTTTTCACTGAACATATATAAACTGTGCATTTAAACTTTCAAAAATGTGTTAACTAGCAATCTCTGACCACAACTTCTCATTTTCTCACAAGCATAGAATTTCCCATTAGCATAGAATTAGCAAATACACAAAATGTCATCAACTAGCATCTATGCTAATGGCATAAATACATTAAAGACATTCTAATGATTTCTAATTTAAAATTAGTGATTTACTAATGAATAAAATAGTGATTTACAAATTATAGACAGAAAGATCTCGTCTCGTCTTCTTCCGCTTTATCCGGGACCGGGTCGTGGAGGCAGCAGTCTAAGCATGGAAGCCCAAACTTCCCTTTCCCCAGACACCTCGGCCAGCTCCTCAGGAAGAACACCGAGGTGTTCCCAGGCTAGCCGAGAGACATAGTCCCTCCAGCGTGTCCTAGATCTTCCCTGGGCCTCCTCCCGCAGGGACATGCCTGGAACACCTCCCCAGGGAGGCGTCCAGGAGGCATCCAAAAAAGATGCCTGAGCCACCTCAGCTGATTCCTCTCGATGTGGAGGAGCAGCGGCTCTACTCCGAGCTCCTCCCGAGTGACTGTGCTTCTCACCCTATCTCTAAGGGAGTGCCCAGCCACCCTGCGAAGGAAACTCATTTCGGCCGCTTGTATCCGTGATCTTGTTCTTTCGGTCATTACCCAAAGCTCATGACCATAGGTGAGAGTTGGAACGTAGATCGACTGGTAAATTGAGAGCTTCGCCTTTTGGCTCAGCTCCTTCTTCACCACAACGGACCGGTAAAGCGACTGCATCACTGCGGAGGCTGCACCAATCCGCCTGTCAATCTCACGATCCATCCTTCCCTCACTCGTGAACAAGATCCCGAGATACTTAAACTCCTCCACTTGAGGCAGGACTTCTCCACCAACCTGGAGAGGGCAAGCCACCCTTTTCCGGTCAAGAACCATGGCCTCGGACTTGGAGGTGCTGATTCTCATCCCAGCCGCTTCACACTCGACTGCAAACCACCCCAGTGCATGCTGAAGGTCCTGGTTTGAAGAAGCCAACAGGACAACATCATCTGCAAAAAGCAGAGATGAAATCCTGTGGTTCCCAAACAGGATTCCTTCCGGCCCCTGGCTGCGCCTAGAAATTCTGTCAAATAAAAATAAAAATTATGAACACAACCGGTGACAAAGAGCAGCCCTGCCAGAGTCCAACATGCACTGGGAACAGGTCTGACTTACTGCTGGCAATGCGAACCAGACTCCTGCTCCTTTCGTACAGGGACCGGACAGCCCTTAGCAAAGAGCCCCGAACCCCATACTCCCGAAGCACCCCCCACAGAATACCATGGGGGACATGGTCGAATGCCTTCTCCAGATCCACAAAGCACATGTGGACTGGTTGGGCAAGCTCCCATGAACCCTCGAGCACCCTATGAATGGTATAGAGCTGGTCCAGTGTTCCACGACCAGGATGAAAACCGCATTGTTCCTCCTGGATCCGAGGTTCGACTATTGGTCGAATTCTCCTCTCCAGTACCCTGGAGTAAACCTTCCCCAGGAGGCTGAGAAGTGTGATTCCCCTGTAATTCAAGCACACTCTCCGGTCCCCTTTCTTAAAAAGAGGGACCACCACCCCAGTCTGCCACTCCAGAGGCACTGTCCCCGACCACCAAGTGATGTTGCAGAGGCGTGTCAACCAAGACAGCCCCACAACATCCAGAGACTTGAAATACTCAGGGCGGATCTCATCCACCCCCGGTGCCTTGCCACTGAGGAGCTTGCAAACCACCTCAGTGACTTCAGCTTGGGTAATGGACGAGTCCACCTCTGAGTCATCAGCCTCAGTTTCCTCAATGGAAGACATGATGGTGGGATTGAGGAGATCCTCAAAGTATTCCTTCCACCGCTCGACAATGGCCCCAGTCGAGGTCAACAGCTCCCCACCCACACTGTAAACAGTGTTGGCAGAGTACTGCTTCCCCCTCCTGAGGCGCCGGACGGTTTGCCAGAATTTCTTTGAGGCTGACTGATAGTCCTTCTCCATGGCCTCCCCGAACTCCTCCCAGTTCTGAGTTTTTGCCTCTGCAACTGCCCAAGCTGCAGCACGCCTGGCCTGCCGATACCCGTCAGCTGCCTCAGGAGTCCCGGAGGTCAATGTGGCCCGATAGGACTCCTTCTTCAGCTTGACTGCATCCCTTACTTCTGGTGTCCACCACCGGGTTTGGGGATTGCTGCCACGACAGGCACTGGAGACCTTGCGGCCACAGCTCCGAACAGCTGCGTCCACAATGGAGGTAGAGAACATGGTCCACTCAGACTCAATGTCCCCCGCCTCCCTCGGAAGCTGGGAAAAGCTCTCCCGGAGGTGGGAGTAAAAGACCTCCCCAACAGAGTGCTCGGCCAGACGTTCCCAGCAGACCCTCACCATACGTTTGGGCCTGCCAGGTCTGTCCAGCTTCCTCCTCCGCCAGTGGATCCAACTCACCACCAGGTGGTGATCAGTTGACAGCTCAGCCCCTCTCTTCACCCAAGTGTCCAAGACATAGGGCTGGAGATCAAATGAAATGACAACAAAGTCTATCATCAACCTCTGACCTAAGGTGTCCTGGTGCCACGTGCACTTATGGACACCCCTATGCTCGAACATGGTGTTTGTTATGGACAAACCGTGACTAGCACAGAAGTCCAATAACAAAACACCACTCAGGTTCAGATCGGGGAGGCCGTTCCTCCCAACCACGCCCCTCCAGGTGTCACTGTCGTCGCCCACGTGAGCATTGAAGTCCCCCAGTAGCACAATGGAGTCCCTAGTCTGAGCACCCCTCAGTACCTCTCCCAGGGACTCCAAGAAGGCCGGATACTCTATACTGCTATTTGGCCCGTCGGCACAAACAACAGCAAGAGCCCTCTCCCCAATCCGAAGGCGCAGAGAGGCGACCCTCTCGTTCACTGGGGTAAACTCCAACACATGGTGGCTGAGCTGGGGAGCTATAAGCAAGCCCACACCAGCCCACCACTGCTCACCATAGGCCACTCCAGAGAAGTGGAAAGTCCAGCCCCTCTCGAGGAGCTGGGTTCCAGAGCCCAAGCGGTGCGTGGAGGTGAGCCCGACTATCTCTAGCCGGTACCTCTCAACCTCCCGCACAAGCTCAGGCTCTTTCCCCCCCAGCGAAGTGACATTCCATGTCCCAACAGCTAGCCGCTGTGTCCGGGGATCAGGTCGTCGAGGCCCCTGCCTTCGACTGCCACCCAATCCACACTGCACCAGTCCCCTACTGCTACCTCTGTGGGTGGTGAACCCACAGGAGGTCGGGCCCATGTCACCTCTTCGGGCTAAGCCTGGCCAGGCCCCATGGGCAAAGGCCCGGCCACCAAGTGCTCGCATTCGAGCCCCAACCCCAGGCCTGGCTCCAGGGTGGGGCCCCGGCTGCGCCATACTGGGCGACGTCACGGTCCTCGATGGTTTCTCCATAAGGGTTTTGGTGAACTGCTCTTGGTCTGGCCTGTCACCTAGGACCTGTCTGCCTTGGGAAACCCTGACAGGGGCATAATGCCCCCAACAACATAGCTCCTAGGATCATTCAAGCACACAAACCCCTCCACCACAATAAGGTAGCAGTTCTAGGAGGGGGACTGAAAGATTTCAGTCTATAATTTGGGTTGGACTTCATCTTTCAGTGATACAATATCATATTTTTGTTATGGGTGACAAGATGTGGTGAGCAGGATCCAAAAGCAGAAACACAAACCAGAAAATCCAATGAATAAAAAAAAAGATTTAATTAAAGTCCAAGAGAATAAACGAACAAAAATAACAAAAATAGTACAGACAAAAAAAACCTGTAAACAAAAAACATAGCACAAAAACATGAAAAAATGGCAAGACAAGAGTGCAAAAACTGGCAAAGAATAGGCAAAAACAGAGCAAAAATCCAGGAAGCAAAATGGCACAGAGACGACATGAGAAACAGACAAGACGTTCTGGCAAAGTCCCCTTCTGAGAACGGCCTATTTATACACAGCAGAGCAGACCAGGAAGTGAATGCCGGCAAGATGGAAGTCCCATCCCGGATCTGGATTGCACTGAGCTGGGAGGTAGTAAATCTCCAGAGTGGAAGTCCAGGGCAGATCATAACAGTACCCCCCTTCAACAAGCGCCTCCACGTGCTTTAGGAAGAGCGTCAGGGTGTTGCCAGTGGAACTCTGTGATAAGTGTTGGGTTCAGTATGAACCTGGGGGGGACCCAACTTCTCTCCTTGGGACCGTAACCCTCCCAATCCACCAGGTACTGGAGACCTCTGCCTCGCCGCTGCACCTTCAGCAGTTTCTTGACCGTGTAGGCCTTGCCATGTAGGCCTCGCAAAGGACTGGAAACCAGAGGTTTAAGCTGTGATACATGAAAGGTAGGGTGAACATGTCGCATGGTGAATGGTAATGCCTGTCTAACAGAACATGGGTTGATTACCTTCTTGATGAGGAAGGGTCCAAGGAACCTGGGTGCCAGCTTGCGAGAGATGGCCCTAAGTGGCAGATGGTGCATGGAGAGCATAACTCGTTGGCCCACTCGGTAGGTGGGTGCCTTGGACCGATGTTTGTCGGGCCTGCTTCTTGGATGCGAGTGCAGAGCGAATGAGCCTTCTCCGGGCCAATGCCTACGTCCTCCTGCAGCAGTGTATAAAGGCCTGGGCTGATGGTACAATGACCTCCTCCTCCTGGCTGGGGAACAGTGGTGGTTGGTACCCTGGTGAGCACTGGAACGGAGAGAGACCTGTGGCAGAGGAAGGAGAGTGTCATGTTTGTATTCGATCCAAGGAAGGTACTTGCTTCAAGAACTGGCATCCCTGGACGCCATGCACCTGAGTGCAACCTCCAAAGCCTGGTTGGCTCGTTCTGCCTGGCCATTGGTCTGTGGGTGGAAGCCTGAGGAGAGAGACTACAGGTGGCCCCGATGAGTTTGCAGAAGGCTCTCCAGAACTGTGCAGTGAACTGAGGACCCCGGTCAGAAACTATGTTGGTAGGCAGACCATGTAGGCAGAAAACATGGTGGATGAGTAGTTCTGTGGTCTCTTTGGCTGAGGGGAGCTTGGGCAGAGGAATGAAATGGATGGTCTTAGAAAAACGGTCAATGACAGTGAGGATGCATGTATTGTCACCTGAATTGGGGAGTCCTGTGATGAAGTCCAGGGCAATGTGAGACCAAGGTCAATGAGGAGTAGGAAGGGGTCTTAGTAAGCTGGCAGGGGGTCGATTGGGTGTCTTGTTCCAGGAGCATGTGTTGCAGGCTGCCATGAACTCCTGGACGTCCTCCTTGATTGATGGCCACCAAAAGTGCTGCTGGATGAGAGCCAGGGTTCGGACGGCTCCTGGATGACAGGCCAACCTGGAACCGTGACCCCACTGCAGCACCTGAGTTCGCACAAGACAGGGAACAAACAGATGGTTACGAGGAATATTGTTGGAGTTACCTTCACCGGGGTCCTGCTCCAGGGCTTTCTGCATGAGCGTCTCAACCTCTAGAATAGCGGCTCCCACCAGGCAGCGTGGAGGAAGGACAGTCTCGAGTGGCTTGGACTCCTCTTGGTGGGAGGAGAACATCCTGGACAGGGCATCAGATTTGCTGTTCTTGGAGCCTGGGTGGTAGGAGTGTATGAAGTTGAATCAGGAGAAGGGAGACCAACGGGCTTGACGGGAATTGAGACGTTTGGCAGACTTGAGATACTCCAGGTTTTTATGGTCAGTCCAGACTAGGAATGGGAGGTCAGACCCCTCAAGCCAGTGCCTCCACTCCTCCAAGGCTAGTTTCATGGCCAGTAGTTCACGGTTGCTGATGTCGTAGTTTCGTTCAGCTAGGGATAGCTGACAGGAGAAGGAGCATGGGTGGACCTTGTTGTCGTTGGCCCTCTGGGATAGGATGGCTCCAACCACTGACTCGGAGGCGTCAACCTCGACAATAAACTGCTTGGTAGAATCAGGTATGGTGAGAATGGGTGCTGTGGTAAACCTGTGCTTGAGACTGGAAAAGGCTTTCTCTGCTTCCTCCCCCCACTTGAACTTGGTCGTGGTCAAGGTCAAGGCTGAGAGAGGTCCAGCCACCATGCTGAAGTTGTGGATGAAACACCTGTAAAAGTTGGCGAACCCCAGGAAGCGCTGGAGCTCTTACCTCGAAGATGGGGTGGGCCAGTCAGCGATGGCCTCCAGCTTGAGGGGGTCCATCTGGATCTTGGCTGGTGAAATGATGAACCCCAGGAATGAGACAGAGCTTTGGTGGAACTTGCTCTTCTCTGCCTTAATGAACAGCTTATTCTCCAGCAGGCATTGAAGAACCTGCCGGACATGACCCCGATGTTCCTCCAGGGAGTGAGAGAAAATCAAGATATCATCCAGGTAAGCAAAGACAAAAGGTGTTAAGAAAGTCCCTCAAGACATCCTTAACCAGTGCCTGGAATACTGCGGGCATGTTAGTCAGGCCGAAAGGGACTACGAGGTACTCATAGTGGCCTGTGGTGGTGTTGACGGCTGTCTTCCACTCATCCCCTTCCCTGATCCTAACTACGTGATAGGCATTGTGCAAGTCCAGTTTAGTGAACACCTTGCCTCCCTGGAGTAGTTCAAAGGCTGTAGTCATAAGTGGTAGTGGGTAGCAGTTCTTGACTGTGATGGTGTTGAGACCTCGATAGTCAATGCAGGCGTGGAGCGACTTGTCTTTCTTCTCCACGAAGAAGAATCCCACCCCTGCTGGGGAGGAGGAAGGGCGGATAATCCCAGCTGCCAGAGACTCAGTGATGTATTTCTCCATGGCCTGTCTCTTGGTGGGGGAAAGAGAGTAGAGACGTCCCTTGGGTGGTGCCGTCCCTGGCAGGAGGTCGATCCCACAGTCATAAGGCCTATAAGGGGGATGGGACACTACTCGGGTCTTACTGAAGACAGGCTTGAGGTCCAGATACTCCGGAGGCACATGAGAAAGGTCAGGAAACTTGCTGGCTGAGAGCGGAGGTGGTTTGGCGGGAGGCAGAGCAGAGTTCAGGCAGGAGGCCAGGCAGGAAGGACTCCAGCGTAAGATGGTGTGGTCAGTCCAGTTTAAGTGGGGGTTGTGCTGCATCAACCAGGGTAATCCAAGAATAACAAGAACATGAGGGTTGCTCATGACGTGAAGTGGTATAGTTTCGGAGTGATTACCTGAAATCCTTAGGGTGAGCGGGGCGGTGAGATGAGTGATGGTGGTCAAGCCAGTGCCATTGAGTGTCAGGACGGTGAGAGGGACCTCAAGTGCGAGTAATGGGATTCCGAGATCCTTGGCAGTGGAGGAGCAGATCAGGTTCCTGTCTGCCCCAAGTCGATGAGCGCCTGAAGATGGTGATGCCAGTTGTTAAGAGTGATGATAACAGGGAGCAATGGTCAGTTGGCAGGGGATTGGTTTCGAGCATTGCCCACCAGGGCCCCTCGATTCACTGGTGGGCTCGTCCTTTTAGCGGGCAGGCTCGGCAGATGTGTCCCTGCTGACTGCAGTAGAAGCAAGCCCCTGTGCTCCGTCAGCACAGTCGTTCCTCTGCTGATGCCCGTACCCGATCTACCTGCATGAGTTCGATGGACGAGGCGGGTGGTGGAGAGGGGTTGAAGTTGAGGTGGCTCCTCTCTCTCCTCCGTTACTGAACCCACGCATCAATATGATTGGCAAGGTCCATCAGGCTGGAGAGGTCCGACGGCAGTTCCCACTAGATGAGTTCATCCTTAATGGCATCCGATAAGCCATGTAGGAATACGTCGACCAGGGCACTCTCGTTCCAACTGCATAATGCTGCCAATGTCTGGAACTTGATAGCATAATCCGAGGTAGATCGGGACCCCTACCACAGCTCTATGAGCTCTCTTGCTGCCTCCTGGCCAGACAGACACCAGTTGAATATTTGCCTCATTTCCTGAGAGAATTCCTTGAAGCTGGAACAACAGGGCGCGTTGATGTCCCAGACCACCATCCCCCATTCCCTAGCCTTGCTGGTGAGGAGCGTGATGGTATAGGCTACCCGGAAGCATTCTGTGGGGAAAGCCAGAGGTTGAAGCTCCAAGATCAGCAAGGACTGTGACAAAAAAAATATCTGCAGGTACCTGGTTCTCCACTGTAGGGCTGAGGTGAAGGGAGTCTTGGTTCATGAAGAGCAACAGTGGTGGGAGGTGAAGAAAGAAATGGCTGGGCAGGGGTGGGCACAGCTTGGGAGTGCTGGAGTTGTGTGGCTAGGAGGTTGAGTGAGTTGGACAGGGTGGCCAGGTCCTGGGTGATCTGCCTGAGTTCCTGTTGGTGGGTCCCAAGGAGGGCTCCTTGCTGCTGCATAGCCGTTCTCAGATGGTTCAGTTCCACTGGATCCATGTTGGCCAGAACGTACTGTTAAGGGTGATGAGATGTGGTGAGTAGGATCCAAAAGCAGAAACACAAACCAGAAAATCCAATGAATAAAAAAGGATTTAATTAAAGTCCAAGAGAATAAATGAACAAAACTAACAAAAATAGTCCAGAAAAAAAAAAACTAAACAAAAAACGTAGCACAAAAACATGAAAAAATGGCAAGACAAGAGTGCAAAAACTGTGGCAAAGAATAGGCAAAAACAGAGAGCAAAAATCCAGGAAGCAAAATGGCACAGAGATGACATTAGAAACAGACAAGACATTCTTGCAAAGTCACCTTCTGAGAACAGCCTACTTATACACAGCAGAGTAGACCAGGAAGTGAATGCCGGCAAGCTGGAAGTCCCGTCCCAGATCCAGATTGCCCTGAGCTGGGAGATAATAAATCTCCGGAGTGGAAGTCAGGGGCGGATCATGACAATTTTATGGAAATTAAAAAAAATGAGAGTGTTCCTTTTCATCTTCCCATGATCTTCAGGAAATTTAGAAGGAGAAGAAGAAGAAGAAGAAGAAGAAGAAGAAGAAGCCTTTATTTGTCACATGCACACTCAAGCACAGTGAAATTCCTCCTTTGCATTTAACCCATCTGAAGCAGTGAACACACACATGCACACACACACACACACACACAAGTGAGCAACAAGCACACACACACACACACACACACACACACACACACACACACACACACACACAGAGCAGTGGGCAGCTATGCTACAGCGCCTGAGGAGCAGGTTTGGTGCCTTGCTCAAGGGGACTTCAGTCATGATACAGAGGGAAAGGAAAGTGCTGTTCATTCACTCAACTTCCCCCACATTTTTCCTGGGAATCGAACTGGAGACCCTTTGGGCCCAAGGCTGCTTCTCTAATCTTCAGGCCATGGCTGCCTTAGATGATGCAACTTCCTGTTGAACATATGACTTGTGAAATATGTGCTTGGTGCAGTGTTCCGAGAGATGTTGCTTGGTGGCGTCGTGGTGGCTGTGCAGGTGGTTTGGGACATACCAGCGCTTTGCGTGGTGGTGCTTCTGTGCTTGCTTTGTAGATCCATGGCACGGTGTTCTGCCCGGCAGCGGCACAGTGGCTGTACAGGTGGTGTGAGACTTATTTTCGTGCACCTTTTGGTGGGACTGTGGTAGCTACACCACTGGAATGACATCCTGACTTTCTTTTGGGGAATTCCACCCAATTGTAAAGCGACCTTGAGTATGAGAAAGGTGCTATATAAATTCAACTTATTATTATTATTATTATTCCAAGTACTTCACAGGGGTGAATGTGTTTAAATAACAGCATTAAATGAATATTAAATAAAATGTATATTTTTTCATAATCTATAATGGAAAATAATGAGATGTTAAACAGATTCGCTCTTTAATGCAAAACTGTTTTTTAAAGGATTTTAATGATTATATTTGAAGATAAACTGTCACTATAGTGAAGGCTAATCAATGTCATCAGTATGTTCCTCTATGTTCTCATCATTTCTGTCTGTTTTTAACTAATAAGTATTAATTATTTTTGGATGAGTACCAATATACTATGAGATTAACTACAAGTAACTATAAACTAGTATAGATTAGGGTAGATAGCTATCATTATAACTGTACTATAAATAACTTTAGATACCAAAACAAATCTTATGTAAGTAACTACAGACATATAATAGCATTCAAAAATCAAAGAAAACATACATTTAAACATTTAAAAGTGAATTAACTCATAATTTTATGCACCATATCTCAAGAGTTTTGTTTGTTTGTTTGATAGGGTTGAATTATTAGCATTATTTATGAACTAGCAAATACCCAGTGAAACCAGCAGATACATATTAGCATCCATGTTAACGGCATGAAGACATTAAGGATGTATGTAATGTAACTTATATAAGTAACTATAAATACAACATAACTACAGAAACTACAATGAATTTAAATAACTATGAATAATTCAATAGCTAGAAATAAGCAGATATGTTACTGAATAAACAACTGTATACACACAATAAAACTATAAATATATTATAAATAGCATAAAATCTGACATAATTAACTAAAAGTAGCTATATAAGACAAACTATAAATAATTATATAAATAACCACAAATAATTATGGATAAAATGAAACAATTATTGATGTCTCCTGTGATATTTTAGAATAGCAGCAGACTTCATTAACAAGTTAATTAATAATGTTTTCTCCTTCATATACTTATAGTGTATTAGAATGTTATGAGTGTGAACTCGATCTGTTTTAACCTAAAGGAGGTGTGAAGCCTGTTAGAGTCACTACAAGTGAGTGATATTTTCATCAGCAGCTTGTCTCAGATCTTCGCTTCATCTCTCGTCCCTTATTGTCGTGCTCCCTAAAGGGAACCCATAAAACTATTGAGCTTAGTCATGTTAGAAAGTGACAAAATGCAATATCTTCATGAAAGTCCTTCTACAACAGCATCACTACTTCCTGTGTGTGAAAAAAAAATCTTCCCTAAAACAGTGGGGAAAGGAGTTTTTCAGAAAGTTAATAAGAGAAGTATTGTTTTACGGTGACAATATGAGAAGATGTTGAAGATACAAAAGAAAACATCCTTCAGTTCATGTTGGTAAATATGAGATAAGATCAAAATAAGGCTCGAACCAAGGTTTAGAAGATTTATGCATCAATTCCAAATTTAAAAGATTCTTTAAATTTCATTAGACTCAAACTAATCAATCATTAGCTCAGGAATTTGATGATGTGAATTTTACCTGTCATTGGATGGATTGATTACAAATAAATTCATGAAGACATTAAAAACATCCATCCATTATCTCTAGCCACTTATCCTGTCCTACAGGGTTGCAGGCAAGCTGGAGCCTATCCCAGCTGACTATGGGTGAGAGGTGGGGTACACCCTGGACAAGTCGCCAGGTCATCACAGGGCTGACACATAGACACAGACAACCATTCATATTCACACCTAAGGTCAATTTAGAGCCACCAATTAGCCTAACCTGCATGTCTTTGGACTGTGGAGGAAACCAGAGCACCCGGAGGAAACCTACACGGACACGGGGAGAACATGCAAACTCCACACAGAAAGACCCTTGCCAGCCGCTGGGCTCGAACCCAGGACCTTCTTGCTGTGAGGCAACAGTGCTAACCACTATACCACCATGACGCCCCACATTAAAAACACGTTTTTATTATATTTTATATTGTTATTGTTTTGTATATCTTGAGCACCTCTGCTGCACCAGGGGCTGAAATATGGCTAGAAATTGAAATCTCATGCTGAAATGTTTGTTGTGTTTCTGTTGGACTGAGAAGAAAGAAAGAAAAAAAAACATATTCCTGCTGGAGGAACAGATGTTTAATTTTTATGCTGATTACTGATCTTAGTGAGATTTGTAGGCCTGTAGCACAAACACAAAACATTCAGCACAAAGATGAGTAAAATGTCCCACACATTTATGGTGCATTCAGCGCATTCAGAATTCACCCATCCATCCATTATCTATAGCTGCTTATCCTGTTCAGGGTCACGGGCAAGCTGGAGCCTATCCCAGCTGATTACGGGCGAAAGGCGGGGTACACCCTGGACAAGTCTCCAGGTCATCGCAGGGCTGACACATAGACACAGACAACCATTCACACTCACATTCACACCTACGGTCAACTTATGGCCCTTTTCCACTACCCTTTTTCAGCTCGCTTCAGCTCACTTCAGCCCGACACGGCTCGCGTTTCGACTACCAAAAACCAGCACGACTCAGCTCGTTTCAACCCTGCTTAGCCCCTAAAACTCACACGGTTTTGGAGTGGGGCTGAAGCGAGCCAAGCCGTGCCGAGTGAGGCTGGGGGCGTGAGCAGACACTCCCCTGTGCACTGATTGGTGAGGAGGAGTGTCCTCACATGCCCACACACGCCCCGCGAGCGCGCTGGGATCTGTAAACACCGCAAACCCGGAAGGAGAATAATTACGAATTACGAGAATTTCTGAAGCCTTATGCGCCTCGCCTCATCTATACGCTCTTGCCAGTATCTGTCCGCGTTGTCGGTGACAACAAGCCACAGCACCAAGACCAGCAACACTAACGACTCCATGTCCTCCATGTTTATTGTTTACTATTCGGGTCGTGAGACTACCGCTTAAAAGATCACTGATGTCACTGTTTGCGCTGCTTAACGACATCACGTGACGTCCACCCACTTTCGCTAACTCCACCCAATGTGTCCACCCACTTCCAGCCAGCACGGTTCAGCGTGGTTGTAGTCGAAATGCAACTCCAACAGCCCCGCTCAGCCCGACTCAGCACGGCACGGCTCAGCCCGACTCAGCCGCGTTTGTAGTGGAAAAGCGGCATTAGAGTCACCAATTAACCTAACCTGCATGTCTTTGGACTGTGGGGGAAACCGGAGCACCTGGAGGAAACCCACACAGACACAGGGAGAACCTGCAAACTCCGTCGGCCGCTGGGCTCGACCCCAGAACCTTGTTGCTGTGAGGAGACATTGCTAACCACTACAATACCGTGCCGCCCCATTCAGAATTCAGTAAAAGTGAAAGTCTTTTATTCGTCTTTCGGGGACTTTGTAAAGATGACTGATGTGATCTTACACATGGTCTCAAGCTTAATCTGGAAAAAAAAATTAAATAACATAAAATGGACAAAAACAACATTTTATAGACCAGTTTAAATTAGATCAGAGTAATGATGGATGTCTGATCAGGTTGTGACTGAGTTCTAATCTAATCTTATATATATATATATTAATATCTTAATATGCGGCAGAGGAGTTGTATGTCTCAGTTACACTCGATTCTGACCTTAAACCTAAGAACATTTTGCTTGCATGATATTGGCTCATACAAAAATAAGACAAACTTAATCAATAATATTGTCCTTTTAAAGTCCACAGAAAGTGTTTTGTTCCCCTACAGAGGTCAGTGAAGGAGATGAATCTTAATCAGAGATACTGCTTATCTCGAGGCCCAAATATCTTATGGATAAAATAACAAATGAACATAAAGTGAGCTGTAAACGTATCAGATGAGTGCTTGCTCAGTTTATCATTCAAAATGTGGATGCATGTTCGGTACAGGAGAGCACACTGAATTAACTAAAACATTACTATTATTTTATTAATTCAACAAATCTATCTAGAGCATTAAAAGTAGAGATTTAAAAATGAAAATATTAATAAAGAATTAAAAATGATAAATTCCTAAATCTCCTCAACACATATGACAATTCCTTGACCTTCGCTTAGTATCTCTTGGCTTCATTAAGTTTAGATCAAGATTAACTATTGGAACATGATATAAAATAATAAAATGTAAGAAAATAGCATGTTTTGGATTAAATGCTACTTTATGCACTGCTGAAGAATGAAAGTGTGGAAGCCATATTGCTAAAGGAAACCAAATTTACACTCATTATTGTGATAACAAAAATATTGGCATTGTTTTAGTATTTCAAGAAGTCCATACATCCATTATCTATAACATTTAGCTGTTGAGGGTTGTATAGAGCTGGAGCCAATCCCTGCTAACTCAAGGTGAGAGGTGCACAGATCTATCTATTGCTGGGCTCGGGTTCACCATTTACACCTAAAGGCAATCTGGAGTAGCTAACTGAAGGAAAAAATCAGAGCACTCAGAGAAAACCCACGCAGACACGGTGAGAACACACAAACTCCACATAGAAAGGTCCCTGTCGGCCACGAGGTTCAAACCCAGAACCTTCTTGCAGTGAGGTGACAGTGCTAATCACTGCACCACCGTCTTTCACCTACTTCATTAATGAATTAAAAGTGTGATGAAATGCCTACATTCCACTCATGTTATAATTTCACACACATTGGATTTGGGGGGGTTTAAAGGTGAGTGCTTGAATAGACCTGCAGAAGCTGATGGATGTTGGATCATTAATCTGCTGCTCTCATAACAGACAAGCCAGTTCTAAAGTTGCTCAAGCTTTGTGTAAACTGTGACCTGAACTCAAGTGTGTTTATGTGTTTGTCCTGATCATGTGTATTTTAACTTTAATCATTCACTCGTTCTCTCTGAGTCGGCCGTTTCCTGCATAAGAACTTGAGCTTGAAGGCATGAAGACACTTTACACACTTGCTTTTGTATATTTATATATTCTGTATATTTATTTTCTTATTGAAAAACCCTGTGTCCACACTTCTCCTCAAGAAAAATTTGCCAAACTCAGAGGCATGAACATGCAGGTGATTATAATAATCTGAAAATAATCCATAACTGCTTATCCTGTACAGGGTCACAAGCAAGCTGGAGCCTATCCCAGCTGACTATGGGTGAGAGGCGGGGTACACCCTGGACAAGTCGCCAGGTCATCACAGGGCTGACACAAACAAACAACAATTCACACTCACAATCAGTTTAGAGCCACCAATTAGCCTAACCTGCATGTCTTTGGGAGAAACCGGAGCACCCGGAGAAAACCCACACAGACACAGGGAGAACATGCAAACTCCACACAGAAAGGCCCCCATCAGCCACTGGGCTCGAACCCAGAGCCTTCTTGCGATGAGGTGACAGTGCTAACCACTACGCCACCATGCCGCCCATCTAAAAGCCATGCTGAAAAAAAAAGTGTGTCAACCTGTGTGTATAAATCTGAATACACTTAGGTTTCCTGTCTTATAGACTTCAATCAATTCTGAATTAATTGTTAGTAATTGAACATGAACACTCTCGGAAATAACCATATTGCATATTCACCTCTTGCTTTGTGTAATATGTCATTATCTCCACTGCTCTCAGCCAATCAGAACGCACTGTAGTGACTTAATATTAGCCAAGAATAATGGACTCAGACTTTTAGGAATGTTCTAGTATATGTACGGAGTGGACTTTTTTATCATCATTGATTTTTTTTTTTTTTAAACCCATGTAGAAGCCATGATGTCTGTTTGAAACCCTGCACAGATCATGTCAGGTGTTCACGTCATCCCTAATCCCTCACACCTGCTTCTTAGAGAGACACTAAAGCATGAAAATACACAGCAGAGACACATTGTTTTAAAAGGACACCTCATTTAGAATTAAAAAAGGTTTTTTTATGGTTTTCATCTTGACATTTCTCAATATGGGCCTGCCAGTGCCTACATTAATATTTATATAAAACCTTAAATATTCATATCATCTGTTATGTTCATTTTTGTGCTTACTTTACAGCTTTTTTTTTTGCATTTGAATTACTTATAATAAAAAAACACATCTAATAAAGTATAACAAACAGATGCATGTTAAAAGGACAAAGACTGAAAAGAAACTTTCAACCTTGTCCCTAATTCCTCTCCTGAACTCTCTGAGAGCTGAGATTTACAATTGTATAATAAATGCAAAAGCAAGAGTTCTAAAATAAATGAAACACATATACATGAGTTTTACACTCGTTAGACTTGGACTTATATTACAGTGTGGATTTAAAGTTAGGTTGAATTATTTAATGGAAGCTTTTATCCAAAGCAAATCAAAAGTGAACTCTACTGTATTATATTGTCATAATATTATAATAAATAAATGAATATGAAAATTAATGAATGGACTTAAAAGCATTTAATTAACTCATAGGATTTTAACTCACGGGGTGGCATGGTGGTGTAGTGGTTAGCACTGTCACCTCACAGCAAGAAGGTCCGGTTTCGAACCCCGTGGCCGGTGAGGGCCTTTCTGTGTGGAGTTTGCATGTTCTCCCTGTGTCCATGTGGGTTTCCTCCGGGTGCTCCGGTTTCCCCCACAGTCCAAAGACATGCAGGTTAGGTTAACTGGTGACTCTAAATTGAGCGTAGGTGTGAATGTGAGTGTGAATGGTTGTCTGTGTCTATGTGTCAGCCCTGTGATGACCTGGCGACTTGTCCAGGGTGTACCCCGCCTTCTGCCTGTAGTCAGCTGGGATAGGCTCCAGCTTGCCTGCGACCCTGTAGAAGGATAAAGCTGCTAGAGATAATGAGATGAGATGAATGAGATTTTAACTTACAACCCTAAACTAATAAAAAAATCAAGCTTCCACAGCATCACTCCAAATGTAATCAGTCAGCTGAGACTTATGATGCTCATGAAGCAAATCTGTTTCAGGCAAAATATTTCCATTAAAAAAACTGATAAATATTCATGAACTTCTTATCTTTAAGCGTTATTAAAATCTGTAATTTCAATATGTAATAACTGATTGTGTAAAATGGCAGTGAGAGTGTACAGTGTATTTATTCATTTAAATTTACTGACACCACAATTACAGCTTCAAACTTTGGGAGGTGAGATTGAAGGGGTGGGGCCTAAAGAGGGGGAGGAGTGATACCAAACTTCTCAAAGAAATAACCCAAATCCAGCTATCCAACATGGTGCCCTTCATAAATAACATTCCATCAGTCAGATACAAGAATCTCAGCTTCCTAAACCACATCAGCATGTCTATATGACAACACTGAAGAACTGGGCGTGGTCCAAGGCAGAAAAAGTTTACCATTATGAGCGACTCATAGAATCAGTTAACTTTAAAGGAAGCAACGAAGAAAAGTTTAATTACTGCTGTACCTACTGAATGGTGTGTATTTGTAGCATGGCATATGCTAATCTGCATGCTAACTCTGTGTGTGTGTGTGTGTGTGTGTGTGTGTGTGTGTGTGTGTGTGTGTGTGTGTGTGTTCATTTAGCCGAGCCCAGCAGCTGCTCTCACATGTATATTCAATATGCATCCCTCAGAATGCTCCCTAATTAGTGAGGACCAAATGGCAGCTCAGTGGAGGAAGTGTGTAACGAGCTGTGACAGCTTTTCCCGCAGTAGGGTGTGTGTGTGTGTGTGTGTGTGTGTGTGTGTGTGTGTGTGTGTGTGTGTGTGTGTGTGTGCGACTGAGACAATCCTCAACAATCTGAAGTATTAAAATATGCTTAAAACACAAATTCTTTCAGGATAGGGCAAAAAATGTTTGGTGAGTGTGAGATCATGTCTGGAACTTAAAGATACAGAGGCTATGTCTCCGTTATTGGGACTGATGTAAT